>NC_091745.1:55700627-55863127 GCF_043380555.1 Nothobranchius furzeri
AGGCAGGAAGTCAAACATGAAAGCACTGTAAAATGTTCGAACTAAAAGTCACGTGCAGATGAACATACGTCATTTCCTGTAAAAGCCTATATAATAAAATAGAATAAGAAAATAAACCACGGACCTGTTTGGAAACATGCAGCCATCTTTCTCCTTGCCTGTCATTGTTTGGACTTCTGAAATCACGCGTGGTGTTGCAGTTCTCCCATGATTTTGTGGCTTTGTGGGACCTGCGCGCTTTTGCTCCTGTTTTGCGGCTGAAACGCTCCCAGTTGGAAGGGAGCTTGCAGCGGATAAAAAGCAGCTATTACGTTTACGTGCTGTGGTAAGGATGCTTTAGGTTCCCTACCATCTCAACCCCAAAATCCAACAGCTTTTAGTTTTCTTGAATTATTTGTAAAATTTAATATTTAGAAATCCCTAACCACCTAATAGCTCCCGAGCACAGCCACTGCTGCAGCTCAGCGCTCCCCACGGGGACGGGTCAAATTTCACCAATGTGTGATGATGGTACTTTAATTTATTTAGTCTTTATTTATAGTGACAAAAACCCATTATGTTTACATTTTAATTACGCTGACCTTTGACCTCCAGGAGCCTAAACTTTATTATGGCATAAACAGAGTTTCTGGTTTTACAGTTTGGAGAATCGGATTCACTTTGACCAGACTGATAAGCTAACAGTTAGTTTAAGCAGACCAAAGTGGACCACTGGCGTCTGGAAACAACTCAAATCTCAAAAGGTTTGAGGCGGTTCCTTTGAACACTATTTAAAGTAGCTTTCCGGAGTTTTCTATTTTCAGAAATGATGTATGTTTTTTCAGAAATCCGTAAAAGTGATTATCTTATCATGGCAAATGGCCTGTATTTGATATAGCGCCTTCTGGAGTTCTGGAACCCCTCAAGGCGCTTTACAACACAATCAGTCATTCACCCATTCACACACTGGTGGGGATGAGCTACAATGTAGCCACAGCTGCCCTGGGGCGCACTGACAGAGGCGAGGCTGCCGAGCACTGGCGCCACCGGTCCCTCCGACCACCACCAGCAGGCAACATGGGTTAAGTGTCTTGCCCAAGGACACAACAACAGCGACAGACTGAGCGGGGCTCGAACCTGCAACCTTCCAATTACGGGGCGAGCACTTAACTCCTGCGCCACCATCGCCCCATATCATGTACTGTGATAAAATGTAGGCAATGCGTCTTTTTTTTCTTTTTTTGTGCTAACCACGCCCACTGCCCCGCAGAGCTCCATGCAGAAAAAAAATAATAAAATAAAAAAATACCCAGAGCGACAGACTTTTTGTGTGATATGCTTGTCAGCCACTAGATGGTGCCATAGGATAAGAGAAATACACCAGAAAGAAGCTTTGAGTAAAACTTAACACTTTCATCAGTCTCAGGTTTTATGGATGTATTCACACACATGTTGTACATGATGTAGTAGCAGCAGCTAGCTGTAACACTGAGTAACTCTGTAAAGGGAGATCTATGGCATGCTAATGTTCATGATTAAGATTAGATTTTGTTTAGGGTGACAGAAACTCACTCTGGCCTCAGACTAGCTGTTAGCTCATCAATCCAGCTTGAGTTAAAGACGGTTTCTCCAAACCGAAGAGCTATCTACAGCCGCAAAAGCTCGCCACCAGAAAGTCTTCCTTCTGAACTCAGCTGCTAAATCACATTTTGGACAATGACTGGTTGCTTATCAAGTTCCAAGAGTAATCACACTCCATGGAACGATGACATCATGGAGATGGATGATTGTGGCCAACACACCTGGATGTATGATGACAGGGGAGAAGTCCCCAGAAGTCCCCAGCTCTTTGGCCCACACGACCTGCGCTCGCACGTCACCCTCAGCACCCCACCCACCCCGACATGAGATATGGAGATTATATGCACGGGGATTCACACTCGCAACTATTTGTCACTGTCTGACGCCGCAAAATCCCGTCTGCTGCTACGTTCCGGCGTGCTGGCAAATAAATCAAAGCAGATCTTTTTGTTCAGCTGGGTGTGACAGAAGATCCGTGAGTCCTCCCTGCCCTGGGCCGGGCAGCTGTCCCCATTTTTTAAACGGAGACGTGATTTGCTGCAGATTCTGACCTGTGACAAATGGTGTACATTATTAATCGCATGTCAATTAGATGGATGGAATTGTGCATCCTAATGAAGCAGAACAGCATTTGTCCACGCCAACTTTGGGAATGTATTTGGATCCATCCGAGTGCCACTCACTACAAACAGCTTGGCTCATACGTTCTCTACTTTTCATCCCTTAGTTCAACCTCCATTCCTTTTCTTTATCGCCTGCCTCTTTCTTTCCATCTTCTACTTCATTTTCCTTCTCCAGATGTTCCATCACGTGTCACTCTTCCATCTTCCTCCATGTTTTTCCCCCCCTCTATTCCTTAGTTTCTTTCCTCCCTTCAGAGTTGTTTCTTCTCCTTTCGTCTTCTCTCCTCTTGTTGGGATGCCTGTTTTCCTGCCTCCTCACACCTCCTTCTGCTCCTCTTCTCTCCTGTCCTGTCACGTCCATCAGCCGGGCTGGCGGTGATCACAGTAGACACGGAGATAAGTAGCTTCTTTATAGAGAGTGTGAATGATATGTGGCACAGCCAGTGATTCTAAGTGACAGAGGCCAAATGGTAAGTGATGCAGTGCTCAGCCTTCCCTCAAGCCGTATTGTAAACATGCTCGCATTGCATTAACACACACACACACACACACACACACACACACACACACACACACACACACACACACCCGTGAAGTGGGCCTGTAAACACTCGCAGAGGCTGTAATTAATGATGTCACCCACAGTTGTCTTCAGCATGGACGTACGCACACAGAAAAGGCCAGCCACCCTGAGGCCTCTATTAACACACGCCATATTAAATCACCAGTTCGCCTCCACCATCATCATCACCACCATCATCATCGTCACCACCATCATCATCGCTGCCACAGCCTCTCCATTAAAGGAAGGGCACTGGTGGCCAACTCTGTTGTGTTTGGGTGGTGGTGAAGGAGAGAGGGATAGAAAAAAATACGATGCTTGTATGAATCTGGTAGAGCATTTAACCAAATGCCCCCTTCCCCCTCCCTCCTCCTCCTCCCCCTCCTTCTCCCCTCACAGTTGGGTTTGATTTTAACGGACTCCACAGAGGTACTGACGCTCACACCAACGCTTCCGAAGCTCCCAGACAAGTATGTGGCACAACGGCTATAATAACTGGTTTCCATCCTGGCTTCTGCATGTCTGCTGTCACCACTGTCTCACCTCTGCATGTTTGTTTGTGTGCGTGCGTGTGTGTGTGTGCATGCGAGTGTGTGTGCGTGTACATCAATCATGCAGACTCTCATCCTGTGCACGTCTCCTCCTTTGTGCCTGTGCACCGGTCTCATGTGGCACCTGCTGCACCTGGCATTAACACCTGGCTTATCACGTGTGGCAGGATCACACCTGACATCAGTCTGTGTCTATATATGTGTGTGTGTGTGTGTGTGTGTGTGTGTGTGTGTGTGTCATTAGTCTCATTGAAAGGCATTCATTTAGCCACGGAAACACTACTAATTGCTATCTTCAGGCACTAATTCAGTTCTGTTACTGATCACAGTGAAGCAGACAGAATGTGATTTACTGACGCTGACGTACGATAAATACAATAAGGCTATGACGTCATCGGATAATTAAAGGATCATGTTGAGGAAACGTGGAGCTGTGGTCACTTTGGTCTTATGCGATATGAAAGCCTGTGACGTGACCTGTTGGTGCTCGGGTGGCTGTCGTGAATCCCTCTCTGATGCTACAGCACCAACGAACAGTTCGTTAGAAACGTTTTTGTGCTTGCTAGTGTTGGTTAGTGGGAGCAGCCATCTTGAATTGGGTTGAGTCCAGCATTTAATCAGATGTAGGTGTACAGAGGACATCTGAGCGCTACATAATAACCCATCCAACCTCTCCCTACAGACCAGTGGGTGTTCAAACAGCCTGGGCCTTCTTCATTGGTCTGGTCTAAAAACGGTTTACAATTAGTTTTAAACATAAACATAAAAAACCTGCAGCATCAATCCCTAATTGTTGTTCCTATACTTCTCATCATGGTTCCTATAAGACACCAAATTACTTTTTCTACTTCCCCTAAGAATGTCTGACTTATAGTTTTGCTTTCAGGTTGTTTCCATCGACACACCTTGATTTAGTTAAAAAACACATTTCATTTGAACATACATGGAGATGGTTTTGTGAGAAGAAAAAGACATACATTATAAAGCTGTTTGTTTATTGACCAAAAACAGCCTTAAACAAAAGCCAGGAGATCAATAAAATGAATTAAAAGCTAAAAAAAAAAAGAAGAAAAAAATAGGGGGGGGGGGGGGGGTACTGATATTACACCAAGTAAATCAATGTTTTAACATTTAAAAAGTAATTGAAATCATGTTTTTGCATTTTAAAATGTTTAAGGACTAATATTTCATGGAAACGTCACCACATTTGTACGATTTTGGTGTGACTCAAATCTGCTCCAAAATGGTTCACTGGGACAAAGTTTAAAGGTGTGGAGTGCTAAAAACACATTTTTAAGATCTTATTTCTGATTATACTATGTAACTCTTGAGTTTTTTATGCAGACTGAACATAAAAACAGTCTCCTACACCTATCTCCTGTTTCAGCTTCTGATAGAAAAGAAACAGTGTAAATGTAGGATTTGAAAATCCTGACGGATCTACGTCACACTGTGAATTGGACTCACCCATATTGACTCACGACAGGGAAGGGTGTTGTTGTTTTAGCACCCAGAATCAGCAGAGAACGTCTCTTTCAGCAGAAGCTAATCGCTACTAGCATTAGCAACTCAAATATATGGCTGAAGCTCCCCCAGGCTTGTTATTTGTGTAACTTAACATTCATGGACTCACCCATTTTAACACATTATGGGGAAGGCTGTTGTCAGTTTAGCATCTAAGAAACTGCATTTTGGCTAGTAGAAGCTAACATTTAGCATTTGCAACTTCACCACATAGCAGAACTCCTCCAGGCATGTGTTATTTGTGAAGGTAAAACATCAAAGTTGCTGTTATCCAATCTGGGGTGAGATGTTCAAATATCAGGAAATAAGAGTCCAGATCCTGCTGTCTGAAGCTCAGCTGGGTTGTGGCTCACTTCTAGTTCCTGGAAATGGTGCACCAGCATATTTTTTCATTCGAGCACAACTTTCTAGAGACCACTGCAAGTATCCCACTGCTTTAAGTAAATGTAATTTTTAACGTCAGCATTTGAACAAATCAGACACAAACTCTGAAACACACCAGGTCAGGCGTGAGTGATTTTAGAAAACTTTTGGAATTAGACATAAATATTTCTTTTGAACAAAGATTGGACACAGCAAGGAACGAGGACTTGTTTATTTGTAAGGAGCCAGGGAGTAAACTCTGCACCTCCATCATAATTTATGACACACACGCACGCACGCATGCACGCACACACACACACACACACACACACACACACACACACACACACACACACACACACACACACACACACACGGTCTGAGTGATGGCAGCAGGCGCAGCAGAAGGGTCCAATTAGACGCAGTGTTGACGCTGCTTTACGACAACGATAACCTTTAGTATAATGTAGTGCATCGGTCCCGCCACTGATGTTTCCTCCCAGGACGAAGTCGTTTAGGTTCGCGCTTTCCTCTCACGTCCCTGCCTCGCCATCTTTTCAGCCATTTTTTAATATATTTTTGTGATTAATTACACCTTTTTGTTTTTACCTCTCTTCTTTCCCACCCCTTCCTCCATTTCTCTCCTTTCTGTTTGGTTTCTGATGATGTATGATAACAGCTATATTTCTGTGTTTCTTCTTCTGGGAGAAAGGTGCGGGGTGGGGCAGGGGGAGTCATTTGTTTTCCTGCTTTGATATTCTTCCATTTATCAAAATGATAATTAGGTGCAATTAAATGGCACTCTCATTTGTTTTGTTCCACGTGTGTGTGGCTTTGTTTTTTTGCCATTGTAGGTCAGTCTAATTAGAAGAAAGAGTATGGAATGTGTGTGTGTGTGTGTGTGTGTGTGTGTGTGTGTGTGTGTGAGTGTGCATGCCTGTGTGTGTGTGTTTGCCTATTAGATGGTGTAAGGTGGTTCAGGTGATTGAGATGAATCCACAGATACAAAGTAAGACTGATAAGAAAGAGGACGCGCATCTTGTTGCTCCAGAGGGAAGGGAAATTAGATTGTTCCTCCGTCGTGGTCGCCATCACAGAATTTTACACAAATTTAAATGTCAAAGTATATTTCTGTGTAAAATAGATGACTAATAAAGGATGTCCGATATTATCGATCTGCCGATAATGGCCATAAGATGTAATATCGGTAAATAATGGTGTCGGTGTTTTCTCCTTTAGTGACCCAACTTTTACATACCATGCACATATTATACATCAGACCTCCTCTCTCTCAGAATGCCAAAATATGGCAGATCTGAGGTTTAGTTTTTTAGATATTTTAGTTTTATTTGACACAACTTGAGATTAATTAAGCTTCACTAGGAATGCTTGATATTGGCTTTTATTTAATTTTTTACCAATATCGTCTACCTCTTATTTTCCAATTGCAATAGAAACCGATACCAATACATGCAGGGTCTCCCGTAATAAAAACAGAAAATAATAAATCACTTAGGTTGCTAACATCACATATCTCCTGTCATGAACGCTTAAGCTTTAAATATTATCAGTGCAAACTTCCAACTACTTCAATTTAAGTCAGTAACGTCATGGATTACGCAAATATGTTTAATTTGTCTCCAACAGCGGCTGAACGACATTCTCCTTCAGATAATCCTGAGAAAAACCCTCTGGGATGCCTTTAGGCCAAAGATAATTATTAAATTCATGATGGGACATTGTTTGTGTAATAAATTAATCCTACAAGTCAATTAATGATAAAAACGTTAAAATGTGAAAGGTTTTAAAAATGGATCAAAGTGAGACATCACTGTTGCAAACATTCTTTGTTAGGTTGTCTGTGTGAAACGCGACAGAGTGAGTGCTCTTAACTCTGACCTATCACTGATGTAGGCTAGATACATAAGCTAACCATTAGCATTAGCAACTCCACCACACAGCAGAACTCCTTCAGGCATGTGTTCTTTGTGAAGATAAAACATCAATGTTGTAGAGCAATTGGAGTCAGTGGTAAAGTTACGTTGCTGCTCCTAAAAGAGGCGCACAGGGGCTTTTTTTCCCCGGAGTATGACTTACATTCATTCCCATTAGAAATCAATGCCAATGTATGAACAATATGAGTGAAGGACTGATTTAATTATATCATTAAATCCACAAATAATAATAACAGTCCATAAGTATCACAGTATAAAAAGCCAACGGGCTAATAAAGGATGTTAAAACAGGTCCAGTCAGCTGGGATATTAAACAGGGCCTTCCAGCTGTGACTCCTGCTGCTGCGAATTTCAGTTACTTTTGCAAAACGGACGATGATGCAAATATTTAAAATAATCATTTGTGAACTACTGTTTGGAGTAGTTTTGCCCTGTAAGCAAAATTCTCTTTGCAGTTTGCTGCTGCTGGATTAGCTGTTAGCTCGTCAGCGCCATTGGTTTAAACTCTATTTCTCTGAACAGAGGCCATTCAGGAGTGAAAAAGTGCACCATCCTTGACCTGCATTCTTCCAAATGCATCATGTTCGTGTGTGTCTACGTTTGCTCATATCTCCCTCTCATCTTCATCTGCTCTCATCTTGTCTTTCATGTCCGTCCTTTAGTAACACCTCGTTTAGGTGTTCACCTTTGACCTTTTTGTCCCGCTGTCTCTGTTCTGCAGGGGAAAGGCCATTCAGCTGCCAGCTCTGCCCATACCGAGCCTCTCAGAAAGGGAACCTAAAGACGCACGTCCAGAGTGTCCACCACTTGCCTTTTGACAACAGCCAGTACCTGGACGCCCGGGGCTCGACTCTGAGCCAGGAGGAGCCAGGATCACCGGCTGCCAAGCACCTCCCAAAACCGCAGTGACAACCACAGCATCCGGCTGGTGGACCCGCCGCGTCACCTCAGAGCCCGTTAGAGAGTGGGACCCAAGACTCATGAAGAACTCGATGATCTTTATTGAATTTTCTACAAAGAATTTTCCTGTAGTTTTGATAATTGTGTTTCGTGAAGAGGCGTTTTAAAGCTGTGCTAAGAACGCTTAAAAGGAGCAGAAAAGTCTTGTGACAAAAAACTAAAATGTTAAAGTTTAATTTGAAAGAATTTTAGCAAGGAAAGCAAACTCACCCATGTTTAATCTTTCCCGTTTCTATGATATGAAGGCTTTGCATCACCTGAAAGGATTTCTGATATAAAAAAACACGCAGACTTCATAGATTTCCCTCCTGCTGCCATTTTAAAGGTACCAACATGTGACGTTGCCAAGAGCAGCCTTAAAGGAACATTTCCAAAAAAGAAGAAAAACTCATGAAGTTTTTAGCCTAATAGTCCAGAAACCGGACACGTGTTTAATTTAAAATCTGTTATCGTATGTTAGCCTGTGTTCCGCTGGACAGTAACCATCGAGCCAGATTAGCGGTGGCAGCAACACAGAAGCTGTAGCGCCGCTGATTAGGAAGGAAGAGAGACAGAACAAACGCTAATGACGACATCTGCTTAAGTGTTCAATATAAAAAGTTACATCCAAACCTACATTTTTGATCAATTTTAATGTGCATCTAATTTTCTACGTATATTCAATTAGTTTCCATGTAACAGGAAGGGACTGAGTCCAGAATCAGGCTGCAGGAAGATGCTGGCCTCAGATTCAGCAGGACATTAGACATGGCACCAATTGAAGGCGTTGAAAGGACTTATTAATGTTGCGGGCTGGTACATAGACTAAAACTCTCATTTGACACCTGGAAAATGAACACCTAAGCAGACCAAGTCTGTCGTGTTGTCAGGCTGGTTGTGAGGAAGATTTGCATTCTGAGGACCCGGTGTTTGGAGGTCAGAGAGGGAGCAGCCCGAGGTCAGGAGGCCACGCTTCCAGGGCTACAAACATCCGGTGGAGACACTTTGAAACCCTCTGAAATGTAGAGCTGTCACATCCTTAACGTCGGGTGTGTGAGCAGACATATTTGTTTTCCGTGTTTAGATGCTATTATCCTACCTCCTTAGTGATGAGAGCTTATTATCAGAATAAAGCCAAAACTGTGTGACTCCTTAATGGGTTTTGGCCATTTTTAAGTGTGTCTCTGTTTAAAGATGAATAAATAATGATTATTTTTCTCATTGCAGATAGCTTACTGAACAGCCTCTGTTCAAAGAAATAGAGTTTATCTGAAAGTAGCCCAAAATCTCCTTTAAATGATCGCTGAGCTGGAAGCAGCCGAGACAAGCGAAGACTCGAGAATCCTAAAGCTAACGGAGGAAGCAGAGAACTTTTTTACACAGACATGTTTAGTTATGCACACAATGCTGTGTGCTTGAATCTGCCTAATGACACACACACACACACACGTGTGTATATTAAAGGTGTGTGTGTAGTTCAAATACTTGAAATGGATACTCTTAGCCTTTGAGGTAGTGTAGTACTAATACCAGTGCTCTACAGAATTCCCTTTAAGATTAACTCGTCAGAATTTGTACTCCAAAGTGTGGTTTAGAAGCATGTGTGTGTGTGTGTGTGTGTGTGTAATATAAACTGTAAATGTGTAATCCACTTTGACCAAAACCTTTATAAACAGCAGTAGAAACCAAACAGCATAACTAGTGCACTTAGACTAGGTTAGTGTTTTAACCTCTGTTTTCTGTGTGTGTGTGTGTGTGTGTGTGTGTGTGTGTGTGTGTGTGTGTGTGTGTGTGTGTGTGTGTGTGTGTGTGTGTGTGTGTGTGTGTGTGTGTGTTGTGTGTGTGTCCATAACGGTGAGGCTAACACACTTGGCTGTTTTTTGGGGGTGTAGATGCTGCTGTCGTCTGGTTAGAATGATTTCATGAATTTGAATAAAACTGAATAGTTTTAGCTCTCTAGCTGCTCTTTGGACAGTTGCATCATGCAGCTTTGCTTCTTGTTTTTATTATTTTTATATAAACATGTGAGAGTGATTTTTTTTGTCAGTTTCATCTAAACTGTAGGATTTGTTCAGCAGCTGGTGAGGGAGGGGTTTCTCTTTAGTTGTTTTTTTCCCCCTTTCCTTAACTCTAAACATGTTTTATTTGTGTCTGTATTGCTGTTATTATTTGTTCTAATTCATGGTTAATTTGCTCCAGAAGAAATTTTTACTCCAAATGTACTTTGGTTGATATCTGTATTTATTATCACTCCAAAACAAGGATGAGAGGACCGAGGCAGACAGGTGTGTTTTTGTTTTGCTTTGATTTTTCTGGGTTTGTTTGAGTTATTATTATTATTATTGTTTTATTCATTGGATTTTTTTAGAAGGTAGTTTTCAAGCCAGCAAGTCGATGTGGAAGCTCTACCTCGTCTGAGCCATTCTCAGTTTCTGTTACAGTTTGTGCATCATTTCAAAAACCGATGTAACGTCATGTCCAAAATAAAGACACAAAACAGCGCCGTCTCATCAGGTCTCCGCTGTTTTTATTTGACTGAACTCATCCACTGAAAAAGCCTCGTAGTTTTAAACGCTCACATGTCATTTCAGGCCTGATCTAATAGGCAGCTTTTACAGCATTAAGTTATGTATCCCCTTTTGGTTTTGAATTTTGAAGTCAAAACTACCAAAACCTTAATATTGTCTTGATTTCAAGACAATATTAAGTCAAAGAAAAATACCAAGCAGTTTTTTTTTCATTCTTTGGCACAATAGGTAGTCTACTTTGTCCTTAATAACTAACAAATCTCAACTTTTCACACAAGTAATTACAAAGTTTTGGTTCTTCATTGACATTAAAATTATATATATTGTTTTCGTTCTCAGATTAATTGAATGAAGCTCACTTTATCAGGTGTGATAAGCATATTTCCATGAGGTCTAACGCTCTTAACAGTTACTTTCCTCAAAAACCGGATGAATCAAATCTTCTAGCCCCTGGTGGAGCATCTTAGAAACTAAAATTACCATTGTTGTTATCACAGTAAAGTGTATTTAGCAACAATTCACACACAACTCACCTCAAAGCTCTTTACAAAGCAAACAGTTGATCCCACTTATGACTTTTGGGTATTCTGACTTTTTTTGTGCGGAGGATCCCTGATGTTACATTTATTTAAAGGGAAACTAAGTAACTTTTTCCTATTTTTAAATCACGTTTTGGGGCAGCATGTGCTAAAATGACCCTTTCCAGGGAAGAAGAACAAAAAGGAGATTGCATCGAGTCACTGACTTGTTGTGTCAGTGACTTTACAGCTGGGATAGCCTCCCTAAAGGAGGAGACTGGATACAGGCCCTCGGGGAAAGGAGTTGGCTACCCCTGCTTTACAGCAATCTGCATACTAAGCAAGCATGTGGCCACAGTGGAGAGGAACACTTCCTTTAACAGGAAGAAGCCTCCAAAGGACCCTGGCTCAGTACAAGCAGCCATCTGCCACCATTAAAGCTGCTTTCCGGAGTTTTCCCCTTTCAGAAATGATGCATGATTAGTCAGAAATCCGTAAAAGCGATTGTCTCATCATGTACTGTGATAAACTGTAAGCGATATGTCTTTTTTTTTGCCCTGCCCCGCAATGCTCCATGCAAAAGGAAACTGAGCGCCGACCAGAACTAACCAATAGCGTTAGACTACCGTTTACTTGCTTCAAATTTAAGGAATACCTCGACTGATGCAGAGTTGATGAACTTTTCACGGACAAGTAAGTCTCTAAAATATAAATATATGAGAACACAGCATGACATGAGAATAGTACTCGTAAAACAACGTGTTTTAGCTCTGTCGGCTACAGAAGCACATTTATAAACAGAAACGTGAAGTTGCGTGAGTTTTTGTGTGATATGCTTGTCAGCCACTAGATGGTGCCATCGGATAAGAGAAATACTCTGGAAAGAAGCTTTAACTAGGGGATTTGGAAGACTAAGCAGTTAATCATAGCATTTCTGTAATATTCTGAGTTAATATAACAATCCACATTGTATTTTAAGACGTTTTCAGAAACAACAAATAAACTAATACAAAAACAGACTAAAGATTTCATAAATATTTAGGTCAAGTGTCAGCAGCTCAGTAACATGACTATAAAATCATAGTGTTGAGAAGTCTTTAGAAGGCAGACCTAACTCGGAAGACTGGCACAACTGTGCAGAATTGGATTCTGAAGCATAAAAGTAAGTAATACTTTTTGTTTTGAGTATCTTTGTAATCAGATTTGTAAAGACATAAATCTAACGTTCAGGTTAGAAGTTATTTTGTTCTCTACTAACCTGCCTTTGACATCCTTGTTGGTTCTGATTCTGTAATCACCTGCAGAAGAAAGTCAGTCTTCCCTATTCATCAAGACAAGCTGACAACAGATCAGTCAAGGTGCACCCTCTTATTTTCAGAAGACAGATCAGGACTTTGATGTCCGCCTGTGCTGAGCTGCCACCTTGATGTCCACGTGTGGCCTTCCAGCTGAAGTCCTGCTGCCCGGCAACAGTGATGAGAAGCTTCGATGCGAGCGACCACCCAAGGATCTGTTGCTGCTTTGCCAGTCTCTTTCATGCTCGGTGTCTACGTGGAGCCCTGTGTGTCTGTGAGTGACGGCTGAGTGACGGGTTCCCTCTGAGAACATGGCACACAGCGTTAATGCCAGGCGGGCCTGTGGGCTGAGGGACGGCTGCAGCTGCCCGTCACTCTCCCTAACCTCATCAGTCACTGCGAAGGCAGACGTGACGGCCCGGAGCTCCCTGAAAAACCTGTTCGCTGACATCTCCTCTCTCTGTCACGCAGCGGAGAGACGCTGACTGAGTGAGTGAGTGACTGAGCTGCAAATGTACACCAAACTTCAGGCTGGCGCAGAAATGATGGACAGGTGCGCTGGGGTACACAGTATAATGTGATCGTTTTCTTTCTGTCTGTGTCAAAGCTGTTGCTTTCTTTGGGAGCGTTTACACAGGTATAACCACAGGGCCTTCCTCACATCCTCTTTCTGTATCAGAATAAATGTTTTAATGTCTTTTTATGAGATGTTTTATGGTTTACATGTGGTTTAAACTCTGAATGACCTCAAAGCAGTCTTTAAACAACATCTTGTGTGTTGGCTTGCTAGGGGCTTGAACAGTTGGTGAATAAATCTAAAGCATTTGGAACAAACAATAAAAACACCAGAAGACATGTTCCCTTATAATCCAAGCAACGAAGAGCAAATCAAATAAATAAATAAATAAAATCTTGACATTGTGTCCGCAGCAACATTATCCAGCTCCAACTGTGAGACCCCAAGGTGTTTGAGTCTGTCCTCTATTCCTTTAAAACTGAAAAATGTTTGTTATTTTTTAAATTTGATTGAGTTTCATGTGCATGCTGAACGTGGAAATATTTCCTGCATTAGCTGCAGAAAGGAAATGGATGGGGAAGTGCTCGTGTCAGCAAATACCAGTCTCTTCTATGTCACTGGGAAAATTAGCATTATTGACCCCGCCCACTTTTGACAGTGGAAGGCTGTTGATGATTTAACCACCAGCAGAGAGCAGAGCGCTTTTGGGCAATGACAAGTGAACTATTAGCATTAACAACTTCACAACATGGTGGAACTACCAGTCTTGCTTGTGGAGCGTAACGGGAATCAGGAGGGTTAGTGGAGGAAAGCAGGTGAAAGCTGAAGATAGTGGGGTGTCTGCAAGGAGGCAGAGGAGTGGTGTCAGGGATGACATAGCATGCAAGCCGTCTGGAGCGTGATGGGATTGTTTTGGTGGGAGATGAGAGGTGCGAGGACTAGAGAGGAGTAATGACTGGAAGCTGGTTCTCGTGGTTTGGGAACTGATGCGTAGACCCACGGATCAGGGACTCGGGGATCATGAAGGAACAACTGAGTATCTGAGTGGTGAGGGGGAGAGTTATTTAACTGGTTGGTTGTTGTTGTCCATCCAATAGCAGGTGGGAAGCTGATCACGCACGGTTGGTGAGAGTTGGGCGTGATGAGCACCTGACAGGAACATGTTCAGACATGTGTAATTTGCAGTGTTGGGAACGTTACTTAAAAAAGTAATTAGTTGTAGTTACTGATTACTTTGTCAAAAAAGTAACTCAGTTACTAACAAGATCATAAAAGTAACTAATTACCAAGAAAAATAACTACTTAGTTACTTTTTTCATTAAAGAATGCAAGAATTACCACAATAGTGAAATATAAATGACTAATGACTGGAACATAATAAAATGCATGTCCAAATGTTTTTTTATAACCCTGAATAATTTAAATAAATAAGCACTTAACAGGAGGAACTACTAACAGGAGCATTACACTTATCTAGACTATTAAAAGGTCACTGTGTGATATTTAACAAGACCTCAATCAGCTAAAATTTAAAATTGCAAATAGAAACACCTGTAAAGGTTCCCGAGCCTTTAAATGGTCTCTCAGTCTAGTTAAATTACAGAAATAAATGTAATTTTGCACAGTATTTTAATTTTTCCAGCTTCACATAATTGTGTGTTTTTTGTAGCATTTCTGTTGCTGGTAATCTAGTAACGGTTAAATAAATAAATATCCTTTAAAATGACACTAGAAGAGGTACAACTTGGGTCAGACCCAACCACAGAAGAGCTGAAGCTGGGTGGTAAACACACACAGGTAGTTCTAATAACACCTGAGCTCCATGACGTCTGAGACTGATGCATCAGTGTTACAGCGGGACTGAAGACATGATCAGAAACAGGTTACAGCTGGATGATCTAGGAAGGTAGAAGATCGTGGCGTCTGAGTGGTGAACAGGTGAGCGGACCTTCGGGACGTCCCGCTGTCACGCCAAGAATTGGGCACGGCTGCAGACCCGCAGATGCAGCAGCGAATCTGCAGGTCTGCAGCCGTAGACTATTCATCACATTTTCCTCGTTCATCACGGCCGTGGAGCGCTTGGATGAAAACATCTGCCTCTTTAGCTCCCGAACAGCTGATGACAGCTTCAACACACAGCGCTGCTTAACGCACGCATTTCCTTATCAGTTACAGAAACAACGTTTTGTTAAAAGAAGACAGTAATTTATTAGTTTGCTTGTTACTGAAAGACACATTTTTTTTATTAACGCAGTTATTTTAAACGGCGTTATTCCCATCACTGCACTGTTGTGTCTACAGCAGGCAGTGACTGAGACAGTGAGGGTCTCCGCCCACCCGGCCGATCTTCATCGTGTTTGTAAGTGTGTTACCGACACCTCTCTCTCCCTGGCTGCAGCCGAAGTGTGGCGGTCAGAAAGCCTCACACTGTTGCTCAACGTTCGACAAGCACATAGTAACGCGCATCCTTCCATCCCCAGTAACGGTAACGGCGTTGCAACAGTGGGAAAAGTAATTAATTAGATTATTCCGTTACCTAAAAAAGAACGCCGTTATACTTTAACGGCGTTACTCCCAACACTGGTAATTTGTGGAGTTAAGAAAAATAAAATCAATGTTGCAGAGCTTTTTTCCACAGAAAACAACTCACAAGGCTTTCATTCAGCAGTGAACGATTCCTTTAATGAAATCAGTTTGGTTTGTATTTTAAACTGATAGAAAACCTGATTGATCACCGTAGATGTGTAACGATCTTGCATTTATGGCCCAAAAATAGGCAAAAATATTGAAAATTGTCTCTTATATCCCTCCACAAGCTGGTCACCCACAGCCGTTATATTACATATCAATGGCTATGTGGTCACTAGACTGGTCACATTCTCTGTGGAATAACAGTCCTCAACCAGGAGTTGTTGAAAGTCAAACAGCATGAGTGTGTTGGTCCTTTCAGCACACACAGGAAACAATCAGTTGCCAGTCACACACCTGTGGGACATCTGAAAGCACCTGGAGCTACCCTCGCAACTGGAGCTCATCAAATTGAGCCGTATACTTTATTTTTCATAGTGACCTGTGTAAATTGTGGAGTTAATTGGAAAAATGAGGACTTAATTGATATGATTAGAAACATATAGTTGGAAAAACATTTTTTGGAACTGTTGAGTCTGTCCGGAAAACCTCCAGATGAAGACAAAGTGGAGTCAGACGCCCACGCTGACACAGACGAGCCACGGCTCAAAGCCCGTTTTCCTGATGCATCAGGGGCTAAGAAACTACAGCCTGCAACAAGCAGCAGGTGATACTGAACAGCGCATACCAAGAGAACCGTGCACCTTTTATCTGCTTACCTAGGCTCCTGTATTTGCAGGTGTTGGCTCTCTGAAGATGCTGACCTGAGATCGGTGGCTGGATTTATTTGATTTGGCCACAAGTTCAGCTGAAACAGTTAGAAAGTATTTCCAGAGCAAACAGCAGTGGACTACAGACACGAGTGTCATTTAGGAGTAAAAGCACTCCCCGGTTTTGCAGTTCCCCCAAACATAATATATTATTCACACATTTTTTTTGGAAAAAACTTTGTATTTATTTATTTTTTTCTGCATTTTGCAAACTTAGCAGGCTCCATGTTTCCTCCCCGAAGCTTATAACTAGCTAAGTTTTGCTTAGTCTTGCTAATTAGCAAAGAGATTATGGTAAACCTGATCTAGTTATACAGTCTACCTTTGAAGATTTCCTGTTTTGGTGCCGTCCTTGTTTCATAGAGAATGTTACCTGAAGATAGTGCTGCTGCCGTGGAAAGACAGTACCGCGTTTCACCAGGATTATTTCAAACGTTAGAAAACACCTTAACACTCTCTGTGTCTCATGGCGACCTTTTATTTTTTGTTTTGCTTCTTGTCATAAACCCTTTTGACTCTGCAGAGCCCGTCAGAAAGGGCTGATCCGTATCTGCCACCAGGGAGCACCATTCCTCTCTAATGGCTTCTAAACGGCTCCTTTCCGAAGGACTGAGTCCACATCACGGACCAAATGGCACTTGTAGGACAGCGATGTGGGATAAATATACTTAAAACACACTAGGGCACACATCAGCCTTGACTACAGTTACCACCAGAGAGTCTGACTCCTCCGCGTTTCTCCGGCAAAAGGCCAAACACATTTACAACACTTCAAGTGTCTGCGACACAAGAACGCCCTCTCTGCTGTGAAATATGTAAATATTGCACTAATCAAAGGGTTGTGGAATCGCAAAATGCCACGGAAAGGTTATGACCCGGAGCCTGTGCTAATAGGAGGGGGGGTGAGGAGCAGAGGGGGAGGCGGGGAGGGGGTGAGTTGTGGTGGAGGTGGGAGGGTGGAGGAGTGACAGCTACCACAGGCGTTCCTCCTGCCTGAGGAGGACCTTCACATGCTGACCTCCGCCTCCTGCACTCCAACGCTCTGACAGTAATGAATAGGAAGGGGCTGTTTATGCATATCAAATGTTATTTACTCTCCCTCAGTCGACTGTAGCCACAGAGGAAAGACAGAGAGAAAGGAGAAAATATTCCCAGAGACCGTGGGCTGCCATTAGAACAATGTGGACAAGAATGTGGAGGCCTCAGTGGAGCGCTGAGGTTAATCTGTCCATCACAACGAATTACATGACACGGGGTTTTGTGGGGCTTTAGCACGACTCGGCTGTAAATTATCGCATTGTTCACCGAGTCCGTGTTCTTCCAGGATTCAGGGCTGGAAAGACATGCTGTTCTTAAGTTTAGCTAAACCTGACAACGAACCCTTCCTCGTATCTAAACCCACGCTATCGTTCATTTCAACCATCTCCAGCTAAAGCCGCTATCCAGCGACAGAATCTCAACACACACTCTAGTCGTGGAACATATTTCCTGTAAGCTGGATTAATTCTTCTCCATTCTGACGTGATTGGTCTTAAATAGCACAAACCTTAAAGCCAGAGGGAGGAAAAAGCCCGAGCGGAATTATTCAAGGGATTGGCGTTCAGCGACAAGCTCAGGACAATAACCTTGAGCAGGAACAATAAAGACAGAATCAGCCGACCAGGAAACGTCTGCGTGCGTTTTATTATTTTTTATTTCTTGAGCCATCGCTCGGCCTCGTTTTCCCATCACCCCTTTGGAGAATTAGGTTGGAGCTTAAGTATGTAAATGAGAAGCTCTTCCACTCTCTTAAACGAATCCCAGGACAGACCATGACATTTAACATCGCCTTCGCTAATTTGTGCTTAATAGCCAAAAAGTGATTAGAATTAACATGAATGACATTTCATATGTTTCTCTTTCTCCATTCATTACCTCCTCTGTTCTGTTAAGCAGCTAACGCGCCCGCTTGCCTTCTGCAGCTTAAACGTCATGTAGGAAGGACACATCTTCCTTCAGATTTCTGTAAAGAAGACAACAAGGAGAGAGCACTAAACAGTGGGAGGAGCGTGGCGCTAGACGGCTATTCTATCACTACGGAAACGAGCAAAAGGGACGGGGTTGTAGCTTGTTGCTGTTTTTTGTTTATATTTTTCGTCTGATGTGTACAGAGGAGGTTTGTGATGTGAAAAATGAGCGTTGTGTTTCTGTTTTACGGCAGCCCTCCTCTCTGGTAATTAGTGACGGTCTCCAACCTTGTCCAAGGGCGATGGGCTTTTCCCAAGAGTTCCTGCCGAGGGGTCTCCAGCTCCTATTGGAATCTAGGCTTGAAAACACTTCAATTCAAAAACTTATGGAGGAGGAAGAGGGAGATTACCTTCCCATACTCTGTTTTACACTAATCACCAATGTGTTTATAGAGGACTCCTTTAAATGGTGAGCTTCAAACTCCACTCAGTCGGGTTTTCCATGGCAACAAATCTCAGTCTTGTAGGACGATAGCATAATTAACAGTCCAAACTGCGTCACCAATTTAGCAAAAACAAAACTTTGGGATCCACACTAACCAGATAAAAACAGAAACAGTGATCCCTCTAATGCGGTGAAAAAGTTCATTTATGTCTGCAATTTTACTTAAGAGGTGAAACTAATACAAGACATAGACTTCTTACATACAAATCAGGATATTACAGTCTAGTGGTTCAGCCACATTCAAAATCTCAGACAATTTTTACATTTGGTTCAATATTCTAGACTCAAAGTGTCACGCTCTAACCAGCTAATGAATCACACCTGCAGAGGGTTCCTGAGCCTTTAGATAGTCTCTCAGTCTGCTGCAGGTTTAGTTTGTCCTCTACGCACAGAAGGAGAAAACCAGATGATATCTGAAAGAGTCACTTGATTTTATTTATTTGATTCAATTTGATGCACTTAACTGTAAAATGTGAGCTTTTAAAAACTCTTATTCCACAATTTGGTCGGAACCAATCAGCTTCATGTAAGAACGTGGTTTTTATCTTGAGAGGCGCTGATAAAATATTGTTTCTTCTTCTTCTTCTTCGTTTTAGGACTAACTCAGTTTTTAGATGTTTATTGAGTCTGATCACACGCACACACACACACACACACACACACACAAACCCACTCGCACGCACGCACATACACACGCACACACGTACACACACACACACACACACACACACACACACACACACACACACACACACACACACACACACACACACACACACACACACACACATTTTTTTCTAATAAATTAGATTTTAGTGGTAATTTACTGAAGTTGTCATGTTGTACCTCATGGTATTTATTTGGGGAAAATAAAGACATTAAGTAACTTTTTACTAGTTTTCTTCTACTCCTGTGTGTTCCAGTTAACGCTGGTTAGGGTAAACTTAATCTTTAGATTCTTGTTTCAGCCTTGCCAGAAATAAAAGTTTCACAAGTTCTGCTCCTAAGTTACTTAAATTTTAAATACAAACCAACAGTTCTGGTTGTGAGGTGAGGGCAATTTAAATTTTGAAAGGAAAAGCCTCTAAACACACAAAAAGCCCGTTAATTAAAGCTTTTCTGCTGGTTTAACCAATCTGTAAACCGGCTGCTTTGTCTCATTAGGATCATCGACTAGAGGGGCCTTTTTGTGTTTACCACCAAAGAGTGGTTGTTTACAAGGATGGAAGTGTGGTTAAAAAGTAAAATGTACAGGAGGAAGAGAGGGAGAGACAATTTGGGTGTGGGAGTGTTACAGAGGGGGTGAAAAGGGGAAGAAGAGCTACAGAGGGGTGATTGTGTGCTAATGGCGGCGGCCTGGCTGCTGACGGACAGGCCAATCTTCCGTCTGGACAGGCTCAAGAGAGATGTATCGGTCTCAGCCGGCACCCCGGGCCAGCCGCACCACCAACCCGCTAAATGTGTATTGGCAAAGTGTCGGTGCCAATGCCATTAGCCAGCAGACTGAAATCCCCTGTAATTTTCCTGGTTATTGGCACCTCTGATGGGTCGAGTATTTGAATCCTAATTCACTTTAAATGGATGGCTGGTGGTGGTGGGCAGCAGGACAACTAGTTATCACTCCTGCGAGGGAGGTAAATACACGCCCACTCGCACGCACACACACACTCCCACATCCACTCGCATGCACACACACACGCACACACACACTCCCACTTGCACGCACGCACAGACACACACACTCCCACTCACATGCACACACACACACACAGACACTCCCACTCGCATGCACACACACGTACACACCCACTCGCATGCACACCCACGCACACACCCACTCGCATGCACACCCCCCCCCACTCGCAGGCACACACACACACACACACACACACACACACACACACACACACACACACACACACACACACACACACACACGCACACACACACACACATGCACACATGCCCGCACGCCCGCAACACAGTTTCAAAGTGAATGAAGAATTTTAAATTAAAACAGGAATAAATCTGCTGATCCAACTTTGCATCTAAAATATTTGAACAACAATTATGAACATTGACCTCCTGCTCATCCTCTTCTCTTCATGCTGGTATTGATTCTGCTGTTCAGAATCCCGTGACCACTTTTTACTTTTTCAATTTTCCATTTTTCCATTTTCAATTTAGATATTTAATTAACTTATTTATTTTTATTACGAACTCCCTCATGATTTTTATATCATGAAGTGCTAAAATGTCTTTTCTTCTTCTTCATGCTGAGTTTACAGTTTTCTTCTGCCATTTTTAATTCAGAACCACATTAGACAAAAAACTCAGATTAAAGAATGAAAACAATATTTGACTCATAACTCTTAATAAACGGCCATTTACAGGTGAAACTGGAAAAATCTGAATATAATGCAAAACTACATTTATGTCAGTAATCCATCTTAGACTGAGAAACTGTCACGTTGAGAGGATGGTTTGGACCCAAAAAGCAGTAACCCAGGATGACACCAGGCAGAAGTGGATATGAAGTAAAAATCCTTTTATTTTAGGAGGCTGGGCATAAATCCAAAGGCAAACTCTGGCAAAAGGCAAAACAGAAGCTCTTTCCTGAGCAAGATCAGGCGAACACTCGAGACGGACAAAACAACACTGACAACGACAATGGACCGACAAGACGCTGAGACAAGACAGGGCTTAAATAAACTGGGGCATGATGGGAGGCAGATGAGCTGCAGGTGTGTGGGGAGAGGACCAGGTGAAAGCGATACTTAATCAGGGAGGGAACTCACATGACCTAAGAAAAAACCTAAAAACAAGAAAAGCAACCATATAACTAATATTCCAAAGGGAAGGAGAACTACAAAGACTGGTGGGACAAAACATATAAAAGAGACTAATAAAAATGAAAAGCTGAAACTATAAACACTGCAGAGGGATGACTGGCTGCAGAGGGGTGACTGGAGAAGACTAAAGGAACACAGGACCTGAGAGATATATTTGGAAAGCTGAAGACCAGGGGACAAATGAGGAACACAAAGAGACACATAAATGAGACGCAGACAAAGGACACATGAGGGCGCTATGAAACACAAAAGGAGAACCTGGAGTGGGAACTGGAGGGGCTGGGGAACGAAGGGACACAGAACATGACAGAAACCATCTAAAGGCACAGGAACCCTCTGCAGGAGTTCTGGATTCATTCGCTGATTAGAGTGTGACACTTTGAGTCTAGAATGCTGAACATTTTAACACTATTCTAACTGTCTAAGATCTTGAATGTGGGGGTTTCATCAGCTGTAAGCCATAATCATCCCAGTTATAACAAATAAAGGCGGAAATATCTGGTTTTGCATGTAATGAGTGTGTCTCAAATATTAGTTTTACATTTGAGTAGAATTACTGACATAAATGAACTTTTTAACAATATTCTGGTTTTTCCGGTCTCACCTGCACTAATGTGTCAGTGTGTTTCTGGGTGACTTATGTTAGACCAAAACACACAGATGTAAGAGATAGTTCTTTTATAAGAGAATGTTTCTTTTTATTTTACTTTGAAAAGCCCAAAGAGATAAAAACACCAATAATGAAAAGTTTTAAAATGAGCTAAAATTTTAAAGTCTTCATTTTATTTTGTTTCATTAACGATTTCAGGTCTACGTGGCAAATGAAAACATTTTAAGTGCCACTTTTATTATTTATCTGCTAATTGCACCCACTGCTACAGTCTAGGAACATTTTTTGTACGTGTTCTGTTTATTTATTTTTACATGTACAATTTGAAGCACTAACCACAATTTTGTTGCAAAGTCAACTATTTAATGAAAATAAATGTTTTGATTGTTTTTGCACTTTTTAAATATTTTGACCAAAATGATAATCTAACGTAAGAATAATGTAACGATTATGACAATGACCACAAGGTGATAAACGAGCTAAGTAATGCTTGATTTTATACTAAAAGATAACCCTATTTAATTTTTCCAAATTGTTTGTTTTGTGTCCATGAAGGCTCGGTGCCTGATATATAAGGTATAACATAATATAAATGTAGAAAGTGCCAATTATATTTTTATTACCTGTTTATTGCTACGCAGTTATAACAGATGTACCTACACAGCGTTTTTCATAACTTTGCCCTAACATAATAAACCATTCACCCTCAATACCACAATGACCATTTTCTACTGTTTTTGTCCACTTTTACTCAAACATGTGACAGAACAGCACAGATGAGGAGGAGAGCAGATGCTGAGTTTGTTGTCAATTACCCAACTTTCTGCTAGACACTATGGACTTCACTTATTCCTGAAATCCACCACTTTTCAAGCTTTTTCCAGCCAGACGAGGAAAGGAAATACCACAGAGGAACAATGGTGACAAATAGTTATTGACTAAACATTTAATTTATGTGCAGTGAAGGTGGCGCAGGAGTTAAGTGCTTGCCCTGTGTAAAGAAAGTTACACCTGCAATTGGAAGGTTGCAGGTTCAAGCCTCGCTCACTCTGTTGCCTTTGCCTGCTGCTGGTGGTCGGAGGGACCGGTGGCGCCAGTGCTCAGCAGCCTCGCCTCTGTCAGTGCGCCCCAGGACAGCTGTGGCTACATTGTAGCTCATCCCCACCAGCGTGTGAATGTGTGACTGACTGATTGAGTTGTAAAGCGCCTTGGGGGGTTCCAGTACTCTAGAAGGCACCATATCAACTACAGACCATTTATGTTCATGTAAATGAGTTATTTTAGTTGTAAGTGTGAGTTTATGTTCATTATCAAACACACATCGTTTTTATTAACTTGTGCTTCGGTAAGTGGAACATTGTGATATTAGCATAAAGAAGGTGAAAATAAAATCAGTAACAAGATTTTTTAATCCCAACAAAAACATGAAATGTTATTATAGTTATTTGTTATATATTTGTATGTTATTAAATTTTAGAAATAATAATAAAACACTTGAGCTATAAGTATTATTTTTGCCTTCTAGCATATTTTGAGGTTTTAGACTAAATTTATTCAGTGGGTCAAAGACCTGTGTGGATTTTTACGAGATAGTTACACACACAAAAATAATAATAACAATAATTATAATAATATATTTTCACTTAATATTAATGCTTCAGGACATTTTACTTGAAATGTAATTTTGGGAAAAATTCAGTCTATTCCCGATGCAGAGCTGATCCGAGGACAGGCCGTCTAAACTTTCCTCTCACACAAGTGGTAATGAAGGACAAAGGACCAAAGACACTTTGGAGACAGTTTTGACTCTTTGCCCTGATCTGGGATCAGTCCTTTCTCACTCGCTGCCTTTATGGTACAACAGGGACGAGCTTGCATGTGGTCTGACTGTAATTAGCATTTCATTTAATTGTAAAATTTTCTGTTTAATCCTCCAAGGATCCCAATACAAAAAAAGTGTGTGTGTGTGTGTGTGTGTGTGTGTGTGTGTGTGTGTGTGTGTGCAGGTGTATTTTACTTCCTTTTACCATTTGTGACCTAAAAACACATTAAAACCATTGGAATTTTCATGAGCTAACGGTTGTGAAGCTGTTTTGAACTCTTGTGGGATTTGGATCTTCAAATGTCTTTTTTTCCATTTTCACTGATCTCTTCCTCGCCGCTCCGCCTCTCTTCCCAGCGACATGGTCTGTCGTATGCCGGGGGAATACAGCCTTCGTCAGGCTAAGACAAACACGTGCGCAAAAACGCACACACGCACACACACATGTTAAATAACTATATACAGGAGCAATTTAGCTCAGCTGTAATTTGTATATAGTGTCTGACAACCTTGCTGGAGAAGTTTTCACCCCAGAAATGCTAAGTAGTCCCAGCAGGAGTCAGTCAGGAGGAGGAGAGGGGCTCTTTTGCTTTTTAATGTATTCTTCTGCAGCCCAAAGGCCTCCAAAACGTTGCATGTCTTTACCACTCACTGTACACACACTCACGCACAGACAGATGAACACACACACACACAATCTACTGGCAGTCAGGCTCTGAAGGAACACTGCTAATGGGGCTGCTTTTAATGAGCCAGGGAGAGGAGAGTGACCCTTGGAAGGTGAATATCTCTATTCCTCTCTGTGCTTTCCTGTGTGTGTGGGAATGCATGCATGCACACAGGTCCTTGTGAATTTACCCAAAGTTGTAATATTTATCTCTAATTGTTTCTAACTGACATAATTACTTTCAGCTCAGGGCACGTTCATTCCTTCAGTCAGTCCTCTAATCAGGAGCGAGCTCTTGTGACATCAGAAGGCAGGGATGTGTGTTTGTTATGGGATAGAGCCTGCATGGGTTTAAAAAAATAAATGAGGAGCCCTGCAGCAGCCGTCTTCTGCAAAGCTGCAGGAAATCCGTCGATTTTCCTCTAGTCCCACTCCACTTTGCAGGGGACGCATCCATCCCCAGACAACAGCTTAACTTTATTTCTCCAGTTTTATGATCTGCAAAGACTAAACAGAAAAGATGAGAAGGAAAATGAAAGGCAAGGCAGTTCTGAGTGCGGCCAAAAGATGGCACACTGTGTATGGAAGGAGGCTGTGAGGAGAACGGCGGTAGTGTCTGTATTTAACCTAGAACCTGGAGAGCGTCTTGTGTCTCCTCTGCTGGGAATCTTCTCCTCCAGGATTCACACGGGAGAAGGAGCTGCAGGTAGGTGAACGGATGTCGTGCTTCTGCTCAACAAGCCGTCCTGCAGCTGCTTTTATATCAACATGAGCCTGAGGATGCATAGCTGTGACATTTTATCTCTGAGCTCCTTTCCTTTCATGTTGCAGCCAGAATATGAGGAGATCTGTGAGGGGGGCTAGAATTATTGCTTATTCTGCCTACCTGAGAAAAACAAATGTACTAACTAAACAGGTGGGACGTACTTCAGTGTGTTCATAAATTTGCTCTAAAAACAGGAAAAAACATGAAATGTTTCATACTTCATTTGTTAGCAAAACTCCCATGAAACGTCCTCATTAATCCAAGATGAGTTGTCTTTTTGTGGGTGTTGCTGATTTTATTTAATCTTTCTTTCCTCACACCTGTGCAGAAGCTTTTTTTGGTGTCTCTAAACAATTTCTCAGACATGAAGAATTGGGATGTCATTTTTTTGTCTGGGTTAATTGGGAATTATTACATTATTATCATTGGAAAAAAGAAAAAAAAACTGTAAAAATGTAAAATGGGCTTTCTCAGAATAGATTATGATTCGTGATGTGCCAATATTACAGTTTATATTCACACATGTAATGAGCACAAGCTGATATGAATATTTTAAAAATATCAGAGGAATTTTTTTTAACTTAATTCAGCCTATTATCAGCTCTCTGTTATTTTGTGCTGCCAGACTTTCTGCAGTGTAAGTTGTCCTGCTGATCCTACGGTGTGATTACATTCACTCTGTTTACCCCACAAACACTCTCTCTCACACACACTCTCTCTCTCTCTCACACACACACACTACACACACACACACACACACACACACTACACACTCCTCAAAGGCGCACCAGTGTGGTACAAGACCACTGAAAATCAATGTGACAGGTTTCAGTCGTCCCTCAGTGTACGCATCCCCTCAAACTCTCTCCTGACATCTGCTCGATTACCTCCCACAGCCAACACACACACACACACACACACACACACACACACACACACACACACACACACACACACACACACACACACACACACACACACACACACACACACACACACACACACACTCCCCCTGGCCGCTCTAAGCCCCTCTGAGCTATAAGAAATGGAGTCGGTGCAGGAGGAGAAACCAGATACTGCTGGCTGTGTCACATCGCATTTGCTGCCACCCGTCAGAAGTATTTGACTGCCAGACGTTCTGACAGCGTCAGTCATCCACCAGGCTGGCAGCGGGTGGCGGGACGTTGAGGAGGAGGAAGAGAAGGATGGTGGGAAGTGAGGAAGAGTCCAGAGCTCTGATCTCACAGTAGAGGAAAAGAACAAAGTACGGAGTGATTTAGTTTTCCTTCATGTTTCACGTTTACAAGTTTGAAAATGAAAGAAGTACGCTGATTCTGATTTGCATCACTGTGTGTGTGTGTGTGTGTGTGTGTGTGTGTGTGTGTGTGTGTGTGTGTGTGTGTGTGTGTGTGTTTCTGTCTGATTGGTGGATTTGACATCTGGCAACTTGATGATTGAGTCCCTTATCCCACCAGAGCCATTGGCCAGACTTGCATTTTATCTCATTTCATGCTGTTTTATATATTTTTTCAGTTGAAGCAGCAAGGAGGAGAGAAGAACGTCAGTCCAGAAGGAACGCTGATAAAAGTCACTGACTAACAATCATATACGACAGCTAAGGACACACACACACTCACACACACTGAAGAAAGCACAGGTGTTCACTCAAACGAACCTGCGCCCCTTACACACAGAAAATGTGACAGCAGCTCTGTTTGTCAGGTCATCTGACAGCACGCCTTGAGCTCCCTCATGGCCGGTGAGTTTCAGAACAGCAGGACAGCAGCACCTTGAGCCCACCTGCCTTCCATTCTCCCCCTACCCCACACCCTCTCACAAGCCTCACCTCTTATCTTACCTTCAGCCTCATCCACTGCTTCTCAGTGAGCAGGACAGGAAGCCTCAGAAGAGACCGGTAGGATGAGAGCTGATGGACAGCCCATCTCTGGTGTGAACTCGCAGCCTTTCAGGCTGCCGTCAAAGACAGCTCAGTGTGACTCAAGCTGAGAAAAGAAGAAGCAGTTCCTCAGCATACTTTATTTTGATGCCACACCAAGACATCCTTTTAAATGTTTTATTTTTTAGACAAATACTCACTTTGTATAATTACTGTGTCAATATTGTAGACTGCATATAAAATAAACTAGATATGCTATAAGAGAATACAAAAGTGAAGATGAAACAATATGAGCAGCCCCTGGTGACTGGCTGCAGTAAATCTGGTCTCCCAGCTGATCTGGGGTGTAGAGCATCGACATATAAATATTGGACAATGGGTTTCCGTAGGCTCCAATAACACGTTTTTGAAGAAAAATGGTAGGTGGCCGTCACCGCCATTTTGACAGTGTCACAGGTTCCGTCAAGCCCAGACAATTCCACAAAAGGGAAGAGCGGTGGAGCTGAGGGTGGGGCCGTAAGGTTAGGATCAACTGACGACACCCGGTCGAACTAGCTACAAGCTAACCTGAAGCTAACCCAAAGCTAATGGGGAGTTGGGAGCTAAGCTAACGGAGGTAGCAACCTAGCTACAACCGGAGTTAACTGTGCACAGCACCAGAGCTTCTGAGTCAGAGATACGCCGGGCTGACCGCTGGGTAAAACCGGGTGGAACACAGAGGCCTCCGAGACCTCCACAAGCCGCTAGCCCGCGCAGCAGACAAGCGCCGCTGTGATCTGAGATGAGCAGAGCTGCCGCTGGGGAGAACCGGATGGAAAGGTTTCCATCCCAGAGCTCCACAAGCCGGCAGTCCGTGCAGCAGACGGAAGCTGCAATCAGACAGAGATGCACCGAGCTGCGGGGAGGGGAGAACCGGGTGGAAAACATCGGTCTCCCGAGAGCTCCACAAGCCGATAGTCGGAACCCAGCTCCACCAACATGTTATATTTCAACCCATTTTCTAAAGTGCAGAATTATGTTAAATGCACTGGGTTTTACCCTATTACATTTAAATGTCATGGTTAAACAGTACATGTTAAAATCTAAGCTCAGCTCGGCAGTGACCTAAAATACATAAATATAATTTTACTTACCGAAAAAAATGAAGTGGAGACTCCCTGGATGCTCTATTAGTTAAATTAATGCCATAGCAAGTCATTTTGTCCAACAATTGCACAAAATATATCCAAAAAAGAATACACAAACGCTATAACTAATGGTCTAAGTTGAAAGACTGAAAATGACCAAACAGTTTCCAAGCCAGACCGAGGCTCTACTGAGACCTTTCCCCGGAGCTAGCTCTGTGGTCACGCGGGTCTGATGCTCATTAATTATACAGAGTTTTAGGCTTTTAATACACTTAAACAGAAGAGTACAATCACCCCCCTCAGAGTTGTCGTGAGTATAAACTAGATAATTTAAACAAAAAACATGTTTTGGTACCAGGCTGTAAACATGTTTATTTCTGCTGTGAAATTGGTATTTTTAACATGGGAGTCAATGAGGATTTGCTCGCTTCTGACACCAGCCCCCAGCGGATGAGGGTGGAACTGCAATTTATTTAATTTCCGCCTTTGCCTCAATTTTTCACCCGCATTGTGGGGACTTGGTGTAGAGTCAGCAGTCTTACCAAGGAGGCCTAGACTGTTCTCCTCTGATCTACTTCTGCTAGGTCCTCGAGGCCAGCACAAAGATGTAATCCCTCCAGCGTGTCCTGGGTTGACCAAAGCTCCTCTTAACAGGACATACTCTAAATCACATGTCTCTTATTGACACGAAGGAGCAACGATTCTACGCCGTCTCTCCTGTCCCAGCTCCTTGCCTTGTCTGTGAGCGGAGCCTGACCGCTCTGTGGAGGTAAATCCTTTTGGTTGCCTGGATTTCCAATCTGTGCTGCATGATGGTGCATGATGGTAGCGCTGATGCTGTGGCGTGGCATCCCTTTTTGCATGTGTGTGTTTTCTCCGACATCCTCCCACAGACCTCAGTAGGATTGCGTGGAGCTGGCGTCTAACTCCAGCATGTTTCACTGGTGTCTCTAAATTGTCCTTAAAGGTGTTAGTGAGTGTGAGACAGTTTGTCTCTGTGCACATGTCCCTGTGATGCACTGGTGACCTTTTCAGGGCGTCCCCTGCATCTAGCACGGTGACTGCTGGAGTTGGATGCTCGCTCCCTGCACGTGTGTGTGCGTGCGTGCGTGTGTGTGTGTGTGTGCGTGTGCGTGTGTGTGTGTTGTCAAACTGATGTGATTAACTGATTACAAGTTAAACATATATTAATTCACTGGTTCAGTATTTAATATGTATTTTTATCATTGAAAAGATCATTAAGGTTTGTTTTGGCAGGGTGAAGACATTTTTAAAGCCTCGCTTTTATGTGCTGCTGTAAGTCTCCACTGCCTCTATAAACATTCTAAATGTGAAAAAAAATCCATCCAACTATTTTCAGTTTGTGTTAGGTTTTAGTAATTATGTGCCTTAAATAAGCCATTTGTGATGTCACAGTAAGGAAAATCTGCATCGGGCCTCCTCTTACATGTTTACGCCGAAGGAGCAACAGACCCTCTGGGGTTTCTGACCTCCTCACCTCACAGTATCCAATCACAGGAGGGGTAGGCATGGCCAGCCCCAGCTCTTTTTTGGGGAAAGTCAAATACAACTGGGAAATGGCTCTAGTGGGTGGGCTCGTCATAGCGGTGCAGCCCCAAGAGACAGACAAAGAGGCCCAACATGATCTTTACCTGACACAAAACAACATTGTAAGACATGGCAGTGATGTTTAGCATTTGAGATGGACCTGGCTGGAACATTCTGCTCAGTCTGTGGCTTTTGTCAGACTCCAAATTGAAAATAGACAGAAAGCCTGCTGGCAGCAAGACTCAGCGCTCTGGAACAGGGACCTCCAGCATGTCGCTCGAGACGCACTTGAAAATACGCGAGTGTGTGAATGGATGGATCCAGGGAAGAGTGGAAGTGCTGCAGTTCGGCAAGATCAACATCCAGATGGTCCAATAGCTGCTTACAGTCCCAAAAGTTATTAGCAGAGTTTTTTAGACAAATGCAAAATAACCACTTTATAACATTTTTGTTATCTCCACATTATATTTATGGCTCTACAATGTTGGAAACTCAAGAGGCAAAAACAATGTTTTAAGCTAATTTGTTTTCCAAATCTGCCAGTGCAGCTTCAAGATTCTCAACCTCTTTCTTTCTTAACTTCTAATTTTTGTCCTAAAACTGTAATCATGCATGTTTACCCACGCACTAGAAAGCACACATGTTAAATGAATTATTCGTTTATGTTCACTGTTTAAGTAAAACTCCATCCCTCCGCTGATGCAATATGAAATGTTTCTCAGCTTCCTCTGAAGACAAATGCCTGCATTGAGCACAGACCACAGTGAGTGAGCTGCCAGTCTCCCTCATAGCCATTCTATGAATCACTACCTCAAAAATGAAGGCTCTGTGCTACGGATGATTAATAAACAAGCCTATTAACACTGCAGCAGACATTTCACAAAAAGGTTCATTTTCGGAAATACAATCTCCCTTTTGTTAATAATGTCCATTAATCATGCGAGGATGTCACTTAACGCAAGGTTAATGAAACTCTGCTAATGCTTGGCTAATCTATCCCAAGTCAGAATGCTGCTGGAAGTGCGATTCCTAGCCGTCTCAGCTACTTTCCGGGGGGTTCTCACCATGTGATTGATGGATGCAAGACAGGGGATGTCCATTATTTTAAGTGGAACACAGAGGCAGAATGTGGGGTCAGCTGTGGGCCGAGCGGAAAGCTCTACCTGTCCAAATGGCTAATGAACCACTGACAAGATATATGGGAACACTTTGGAGGAGAAGTTAAGTATGACATAACAACTTGATAATGGATTTACTGAGACGCTGCGAAGCATTTATTCACAATCAAGCATAATGTTCTGACTTCAGCGAGGGCTGATCTTAACGTGTTGGTGTTTGTATGTGTCTTCTCCAGCTGTCAGGCTGCTCTATTAAACAGAGAATTATTTTTATGTGTGTGTGTGTGTGTGTGTGTGTGTGTGTGTGTGTGTGTGTGTGTGTGTGTGTGTGTGTGCATGAGTAAACACAACATTAGGAAAGATGTTTATTGTAATGTGAGTGTCTGGTGCCAGCTGAGCTGAGCTGCAAGCTGTTTGGAGAGGCGGATGACTGTTTGATTGTTTGATGACAATGCGAGCCTCGCATCTTTTTTTTTTTCCTTTCGTCTGCGTCTCAGAAGAACGCTGACATTAAATGTTTGATGTTGGCATGCACAACTGATGTACAAATAAAAACCGCACCGGTGAGACATCTTTTTTTTATTCTCCTCTTGCTTTCTGACAATACACGTGTTGTTTTTTGTTGTTTCCAGATCTGATTCAAGTTGCACCCCTCCCGTTTTAAAGTTTGCATTGTTTTATCTCTCTCTTTCCTTCCAAGACCAGAAGACTAACAGGATGCAGAAGCAAAAACAGAAATTTCATTCAGACTTGCATATGAATGTTGGAATAACAGTTTTCTACTTGAACACTTCTTGTTTTTTAACAAGGGGGTGTATGCAGCACAACACTGTAAAGCCAGAGAGGGGTGGAGTTGGTGGAGGAGACGCAGGTCAATATGAGTCCTAATAAAGTGTGAGTTCATTTCCCTGCTGCGCTCCCCCCCGGCCACCGGCTGCTCCATATACAAGTCAAATTGGCTTTTTGCCTCCCAAAGCCCTTTGATTTATGACCAGACGCCATTGACCGAACCAGCTAGTTTTCATTTTTGTTAAATCGCGTGGCCTCTTAAATGAAACTATTGATTTAAAGTCAGTTTACTGAGGATTTAATTTGTATTTGGAAAATTAAAGCAGGTACCGCCTTATAATTTCACACTACAATGGAGTAGAACCCGTTATCCCATATCCCCTGACTTCTATCCAAAGAATGGATGTTAACCCCCACCAGCCAAGTGCTAATGCACACACACCTATCCCCCCTTCATTTCCCCCTCCATCTGGGTTAACTGGCCACTTTGTGTGGCCAATAATGAGTTTTGGACAGCAAAAAGAGGGATTTATTGCCTTGGGATTCCAAACCGGACCATCCCACATGTGCCCCTTTGTTCAAGACTGTTGCTATGGTACATCAGAATCTAACTCTAGCCTTCCCCTTCATTTTCTGTGACCCTGACTCAAACTTGTATTGTCTGAAGCAGAATTTACGCTGGTAAACATCTCTCTGGCTGCTTTATGGTCCTTTTCCATCTCTCGGTGTAGCTTCAGTCAACTCTACTTTAGACGGTTTGTGCGGTTTTCTACTATGAATGAGAAATGACTCCAGTGGGTGGGCCCGTCATAGCATGGCGGCCCCAGAGGAGCACAGTTTGAGGTGACCTGTACCCAACACAAAACCACAACCCCAACCATGTAGAGCATTTTGTTTAGTCTGTGGTTTTTTGTCAGACTTCAAAAAGAAGAAACCTGGGGAAAAAAAATGCAGCACGTGAGGAAGAAGACTCTGGAGCAACAAGTGACTCGGCCCACTGGCCAATCAGTGACCAGCTGTCTCCGACAGGTTTTTTTGTGCCCATTTCCAGTGGAAAAACCTTGGAACTGAGCCGTACAAAGTGAACCACACTGAGTAGGTACTAGTGGAAATAGCCCATTAGAATGGACGGTAAGGGAAGAATGTTGGGTACTCAACCATCAGAACTGTTAAGTGCTCCTCATCTACCCCAAAGGGTTTAGGTCAACCGGGGTAAATGTCTACCCTTGTGAAGTGTTTTGGCCCTGAGTCTTGAAAGTATCCCTAACCCTTCACTGCAGCAACACCATCAGGAGCAGGTGTGAAAATAAAACAATCTCCTTTATCTGTGCATCTAAAGAGACCTTTGTGCCAGTTTGTTCACTGGTTTGTCACTACTGTTCCACTTTTCACAAAACTTGGTGAAATTATACATCAAGTCACAGACAAGAGAACCGTGAAAACATGATTGCACACCAACTGCACTTTGGTATTTTCCAAATGGCACAGGGAGAGCTATTTGTTAGTTGCTCCATCACGTGATTTCATCTGACACCTTCGCCTCTCGCTTTGACAAAACCTGAAATGACGTGCCTCACCTTTTCAAAAATCACACTTCCTGCCCAAAAGAAGGAAGCTACAATTACAGCTCAAAACACCGTGACATATTTGTTACTGATTGTCCCTCATTTGTGGGGGAGAAGACATGCTCACAGTTGGCCTGTCTCAGCTTTGTCTCCCGGTCTGCTTCCGCCGTCTCCTTCGCTGACACCGTGGCAGCCAGGCATCCCTCCACCCCCCCCCCCGCTCCCTCACCCCTCACTCTGCCATAAGCTCCTTCACCAAGCCCCTCATTAACCCCTCCCTTCTACCCTGGCATTGAAAAGGCGCTGTCTTTAAACCTGTCCCTGCATCTTCAACAGTTTTTAACAGAGAGCATGTGGGCGGAGGGGTGGATCCCTCCGCCCCAGCCCCCACTTTGACTGTTTTATATTATATTTAGTAATAATAATAACAGTTATCGTGCCTCCTCCTTCTTTTTTGTTAAAGGCTCCTGCTAATGGGGCGGAGGGGACGGCGTTGCTGTCTCCCCGGCCTCCTCACCTCTGAAACGACCGTGTGTGTCGCTCAGCCTCCATAAAGGAGAGGGAGGAGCGGTGGGAGGGGGTGGGAAGCACTAGGGTGTCATTAACTCCTTTCTTCTCTCCAGGAGGAAACAGCGATTTGACTACCATGATCCTGACCCCCTCCCTACACCAAACCCAGCCAGCGTCCCCTCCACCCCTCCGGTTAGCTCTCCCAAATCCCCTCACCCTTCACGCTTCCTCGCGACCCCAGAGCACCCCCCCACCACCACCACCCCCGGGGTGCTCCATAACTGTTTATTAACACGTCTTTGACTTCACTAAAGTCTTTAAACTGAGCTCACCCCACACACACACACACACACACACACACACACACACACACACACACACACCACCCCCATCACCCAGGCATCACACAGTGCGTGCGTTTGCTCACATTATCAGAGACCTGTTGCAGCTTGGGATTCTTAACCTTTCAGATCAGTTCTGCTGGGGAATGTAGCTCAAATGTTTTTGATGCTGTAAATGCCAACTTTGTAGCTGTTTCTTTATTGATTTACTTGTGGAAAGGATGTGTATAAAAACTCCAAATTAATCTTTACAATAGCAGAAAATGTATGTGTCTGTTTTTTATAAGGCATCACCTTTAACTTGGACAGATTTTAGTTGGATAAAATTTTACTAAAAGAGATGAACAGAAAATAAATCTAGATTCTTATCTGCTCACCTACTACCTAATGTAAAGGGATACTTTGCAACTTTTTCATATTTTTAAAATCATTTTCTTGAGCCAGTATGTGCTAAAATGACCCTTAACCCCAGGTTTCCACGGGAGCCATCAGCAGCACGTTACTGCAGCAGCACGTCCTGCTCACGTAAGCTGCTGCTTGGCCCTTCCCACGAGACGCGAAGCAGCTGGGGAGCAGCTGTCACCGACAGAGCACGAAGTCACACGAGTGACATCGTCAATAAACACAACAACAAGCAGGAGAAAACTACAACATGGTTTGTGTTTTATGTTCTGTCCGTTTTATAATCGCCAATACGGACCTGAAAAACAAAGGAGACCACTAGCTAGGTGATAACTTCTCACGGGGACGCACAGTTAGTAACTGTTTTTAAAAGTAAAGCAACCGGAACGCAGTACGTTCTTTATTCTGAAAATCTCGAGAGCTTCTCTCCATTTCCGCGTTCGATTTCCTGTCTTTCCTTCCCCAAAAATGTCGAACTTGACCCGTTTCAGAGGCGTCGCGCGTAGAAAATAGAACCGGCGCGTAAAGGCCGCGACATGCTGCTCCTGAGACGCGGCCGACTCGCGCTGCTGACGGCTCCAGTGGAAAAGGTTCTGTTGACCACAGAGGTTCCTATCAGCAGCTATGACGTGCTGCTGCAGTAACGTGCTGCTGACGGCTCCCGTGGAAAGCCGGGGTTACAGGGTAAATGAAAGGCCACCCAGCCCCTAGCGCATTGAGCTCCATATCCAATAGAGCTCCGGACCCCACGTGACTCTCAGTTAGTGGATTCCATTTTGGCATGCAAAAAAGGTAAACAAACACGGATGTAACCATGAACATGAACGGGATCCGCTTGGATTTTACTTCGTCGGAGTTTACTTCACACTTTAAAATAGAAGAAATCGTTTTATATAGTCAGAAATTAAATAGACTAAACATCTCCGACCCTTACCGTGCCCCTGGGATACTTTTTAAAAACGCCAGAAGATGTCGGAGCGGACTTCTTACCGGCACAACACCGGACCTGGCCGGGGGAACCCCTTGGGATTCCCCCGGCCGGAGGAGCTGGGGAGAAGGTCTGGGACTCTCGACTCTACTGCCCGCTCCGACGCCAGAAGTTGTCGGAGCGGGCTTCTTACCGGCACAACAACGGACCTGACCGGGGAACCCCTTGGGATTTACCCGGAGGAGCTGGCTCTGGCGGCTGGGGAGAGGGAAGTTACTGCCCCTGCAACCCGACTCCGGATACGCGGATGAAAATGGATGGATGGACGGACAAATAACAGATTTACACGTAAGTAGTCTCGGTGTGTGATCTGACAATTGATCATCCATTGCTTAAAAATTAAATACAGCTTAGCCGGTTAATTGCTGTGATCATAAAACACGGAAACGGCAGCACACAGAACTCATGAGGCAACGTTTTACGTGATATTTACTTGCTGCTATGAGTATTAAGACAGAAAAAGCCACGCCAAAATAAGTTTAGGAAGCCCACTAAGAATCATAATAAAAGCATTTAAAATAAATACCATACACAGTTGAGGAAACGTTGGTTTAAGTACCTGATATGAAGTGGTCGCTGCATAAGCGAAAACCTTTACTCTCGGGATCCCACAGTTTCATTTTCGCCCGGTCACTAGCGCGTTTTATTACAATGATCCAACGTTTGCGGCGCTCCGGATCTTGGGGAATCCTGTAGATGGCTCATTCCTTATGTCGTCCGCGTCTGTTCTGCATCCTGGGGCACAACAGGAATCTACCATATTTCCCGTTTGATTGAGTTTTCTGACAATAACAAATAGTCCAGCTACCGGCTTCTGCATGCCAATATGGCGCCGTTTCGATTTGAACTGTTGCATGCCGGGAAAAGTGACGTCAACTCCCGGAGCTCTATTGCAATGCTTTAAAATCTTAAACTACAAAAGGATGAAGGATTGAGCATCAGTGAGGTGTGACTTTCATGCAGCAGCATGTGATGGACAGAAATGGCGTGTAACTTGTGGTATGACCCTGCTGGCTGGATGTGTTTTCACAAAACAGACCATCTGACTCTTTTGCCTAAAACCAGGCTGGAGGAAAAGAGGTGTGTAAAATAAACAAAAGCATTTCACAGACTGTGCTTGCTTTTGTCATATGTCTTCATTCCTCATCAGCTTGAAAATGTGCATTTTATTTAGAGTTGTATGTTCTGCACTCAGCAGATTAAAGTGATAGTTATGATCTTTTCTTCAGCGTATTAAAAAAAACTCTTGGAACAACATCAGTTTGGAAAACAGGGATTTGTCCAGAAGAAAGTGATGGGCTAACAGCTAGCATGATAGGATACATTTAAAAAGTTGATTATTTTCCATTTAATGTTTTCTTTTGTCCAAAACTCATCCTTGCAACTCACTGAAAGGCATTTGAGAAAATCTTCCACTCATGTATTGTTAACACTAGAAATAACTATGCAGCTCTTTAAACTGAATGTGTCACATTTCCCTTTGGTACATCATGTGTATGTGTGCATGTGTGACTCCCATTAGCTTCATCAAAACCTTCCACTTGCATTTTAGATCCAATCCCAACCAAATTATTTAAAGAAGCAGGTAGGTCGGGTTTTCACAGCATCTGTCTGCATTCCTTCGTGGGGGTTTGTTGTTGGCATCTCAAGGCTGCCATGGCGTCAGGTTCGGATAACAAGACTTTGTTTGGGTCAGGCTGAGATAATTTTCCTCTCTGCCTTCAGTCTTAAACTGATCATTCAAGTCCTCCAGTGAAGCCAATTTAGGTTTTTAAACTTGTCCATACCGTCCGGTGACCCTCTCCGAGATGACATCCATTTGCGCACTAATACCGGTATCGCAGCTAGAACATTGTCCAGCTTGCGATTCACCTCGAGTAACGTCTCAGTCTGTGAGGTCTCCACACGGACGGTGCTCTCCGTGGGTGCGGGTCGCCCTCCAATTGCTCCCGTCTTCCCAAATTTCCAGAAAACCAGATATCCTCCCACTCCAATCAGAAGAAATCCAGTGATCATCAGGCCAAACATCCACACGTCTTCGACGTCCTCAATGGACAGCTGGGAGAGGCATACAATCTTCTACTCTTTCCAGGAATCCATCATATATCCCGCTGGGTGTGTCCCTTGCGGGCATGTGGGAGCCCCCTGCTCCGTTCTCATTGCAGAAAAAAATCTTATCAATCCCGTTGAATGACCAATTTATCAAATCCATCATTAAAACATAGGGTTTTTCAGAAGAAATGCAGAGAAGCGCTCTGTGGGCAGACAGGACAAAGAGCCTTCTGAAGAAAAGATAAGGGAGCAAAAAGAGAAGCGTCTGTTCTCTGCGAGTGCCGGAAGAAGAAGTGATCGATCCCCAGTGAGTCGTGGCAGATGGCTGCTTATACTGAGCCAGGATCCTCTGGAGGTTTCTTCCTGTTAAAAGGGAATTTTCCTCTCCACTGTCGCTATATGCTTGCTTAGTATGAGGATTGCTGTAAAGTCACTGACACTAGTCAGTGACTTGATGCAATTTGCTGGGTTCCTTATATAGGAAACATTTTTTCTGATTGGCTTAATGAACTGACCTGAATTACAATGTTTATTATGTGAAGTGCCTTGAGATGACTCTTGTCGTGATTTGGCGCTATATAAATAAAATTGAATTGAATTGAACTCCTGCGACAAGTCATTTAGAGAATATTAGTAAGTGATCCTCATCAGTGATTATCTTGAACAAAATCCCATATTTCATTGGTGTCATTTAGGGGTGGATGGATGTACAATTCCTCGAACCTTTTCATGATGCAGTTGGGATGGATTAACGATTTCTACAAATTTTTTACAGAAATGAGGTAGAACTTTGAGTTAAAGGCACACTAAGTAACTGGGTCATATTTCAAATCAATAACTAGAGCCAGTAGGTGGTAAAATCAGCCTCTACAGGGTGAACGAATAATCTCTCAGCTCCCTATGCTCCTTGCGGACAGATCACCACATATGCAACTCGTGTCAGTCTGGATCGGTGACCTGAAATCTCACAAAGTCACAGATCTAATGAAAAGCAGCAACACTTTACGGTAACATGTTTACAGCCTGTAAGATCAGACCAGGTAGAGATGCTTGGCATTTATTGTATAGTGTTCAACATGGCGGAGCCTCCGATGAAAAAAAAAAATCTTTGTCTGATGAAGCAAAAAGGAAAAAAGGATGTCCGACTGAAAAAGGGGTCAAATGAGTGAACATCGGGAGGGGAGAGCTCAGAGACAAACACAAAACCTATCGGTTGTAGACTTTGTGAGCATGCTTTTGTGCTTGTAAGTATAACGTTTATATGTGGTCAGCTGGTTTGAAAACATGGACACACAGAAAGGGGGGCGGGAAAGCAGTTTGTTTTAACAACAGTGATGTAAAACTGACACTAGGAGGCGTAAAAGAGAGCCAGAACTGTTCAGTGTCCCTTTAAGGAGGTCTATATCTACACTCTCCACAGACTACTCCCAACTTTTGAAACCAAAATGACTTCCTTGCCATGTTTACACCTTTGTCATACACCTTATTCTCAGTCCAGGATGGGGTGAGCTCAGTGTGTCTAACAAAACAGCAGAATATTTTAAAAGGACTTTTGCAAACCGCCTCATAAAGGCGTGTAGTACCAGTGTCTCCCAGGTCAGGTCGTGATTAATTCGTTTCTGAAGGATAAGTTCTTTAGATGATCCAGGACAGTAGTAGCTGACTGTATGAACGTCCCAGAGGGAGTTTGGGTTGGGCTGCCAAGCTCATATCTCTCTTCTCCCATAAACATGGCCTTGCTCTGATGTCTTTAAAAGGCGCTGAATGACATCTGGGAGTGCAGGAACACTGTGATTAATCTCTGAGTTAATTCTTATGGAAATCACTCCATCCTGATGCAGAATGAGAGGAGGAGGAGCTGAAATACCGTGTGAAACAAACTCTATCCAAATATGCTGAGATGATTGCTCACAGGGGGATTTTTATAGTATCAGAAAGGGGATTGTGCTAATGTACAATGGTCTCCCTCTTGTGCCAGCGCTTAACTTCATATTTCAAATCTACAGCTTATAAATTGGCAGCTGAGGTTGTTAGAATCGAATGCGTCTCGTACATCACGATAAAATGACGTAATAAAGTGCAAGTCATTAAAGCTGTGTATGTACGTGGATTAAATGTAGGTTTTAAAGTCCCTTGTTCTGATGTTTTCTCTGTTGTTTCAAAATAAAGCCTCCAACAGCACGCGGACTGTGGCAGAAAGAGCAGCGTCGGTTAAGTGGCAAGCTCAGGGAAAGGTGTTAGGTGGTAAATGCTGGATTATGCTTGATTTAATGGGATGTTGGGTACCGAATCGTCAACTCTGATTTCCCACAGGAAACACTCTCTATCTGTTGTAAATGCCGTGCATGTAGCGGCTTAGGTAAATCATCCAGGGGATCGTTCAACTAAACAGATTTCAGTGATAAATGAAGGCATGGGAAAACATAGACACATGTGCATTCTTAGGAAAAATAAATGCTCAGCGCCACATTTGAGGGATGATGGAATTCACAACTGAACCTCTTCATAACAAAGCCTTGGGAAGTTGAGGCTGACACCCCCCCCCCCCCCCCCCAATGAATGAAGGTTCAATAGAAGTCTGAATGTCAGGAGCTGCAGTTTACCCACTTTGACATAACTGCCTTTCCTAAGACATACGTCTATGCCAGCATTTTAAAACACATCCAAACAGAAAAAAAGCAGGTTAAAGAGGGAAAAAATTGAGGAAAGGAGTGAGGAATTGATCTTTGTCTGGCCCGAGAGGGTACTTCGTTCTTGGTCCTGGCAGCAGGGGGGCTCTGAGACGTGTTGTGCTAACAGCAGAGCAAAGGCACCCATGCAAAACATTTTTTAACAGCACCTGGAAAAATCACCCATTTCTGTGCACCATTTTTTTTCTTCCTCTTCTTTACAGATGACACAATACTTTCTACTCGCTCATCACCGGGAGCACCTCATGGCCACTTTTCAGATTTAAAGCTGCTGTGGTGCAACGTGCCATCTTTTGCCATGCAAGCAGATTGCTAGATTGTTAGATTTACACTGAAAGGCAGCATGTGACTCTTACCGAAACGCAGCCGATTTCCCACAGGAGACATTGATGTCACCCTTAACATTCAAACCTTTAACAATCCATACGCCATGCCACACATCTACATTAGACTCCCTATATTTTGTTGTCGCATATTAATTTCAACGTTGATTCTGATTTCAAATGATGGGAAATGATGATGCAATTCTCCACATATAGTTGAATATCTCTTCCTTTAGTCTATCAGAAGCCGAGATACAGATTGAGCGTACGCTCCGGCTGTCACCGTTTCTGTCCACCTCAGCAGAAGCGGCTGGTTTTATAGGGCTGGTAAGGAGCGGAAAATGTGAATAAGCGATTTTGGAAAGCCTGACTCCCCTCTGCAGCGCTAATTTGGTGTGAGAGCTAAGTGGCTCATTTTTATGTGAACACCATTGTGTTCCTAACTGTGCAGCAAACAATCGGTGTTCCAAGGCAAAGAAGGACACAATGTGAACAATGGAACAATGAGGACCTTTTTTCTCCCTCTTGCTGCCTGGAGCAAAAAAAAAAAAAAAAAAAAAAAAAAAAAAAAAAAAAAAAACAAAACAAAGCAAAACACGACAGTGTAATTGTTTTCTGAGGCGGTGATTCGGATATATTAACTATGTTTTAATTTTTTTAGGGAGGAGACAGAATGATGCCATGCACAAAGGAACATGAAACGCGCCTCTGTTTTACAGACGCAGACTTACACGACCTCTCGTGCTCATGAAAACACACTCAGGTGCACACACACACCATGCCTGTTAGTGTGTATGTTGACAGGGATCTGCGATGGGTGTTAAAACATTTCGGGCCTCTGCTCTCCCCACAGCCGTTGCATTGACAGTGCGAGCGTTGCCACCGAGCAGCCTAACCTGACACTATCTATCACTGGGAGCACGCACAAGTCAATGCAACACTGCACACACAGACGCACAATCTCCCTCACTGTCTGCTGCACTCTGTCTCACTTCCTCCACTCAGCTTTTTCATCCCGTCTCTCTGTATTTATGTTTCCTTTTTGTCCATTCCGCTCCTCTCTCTTCTAAACGACACTGAAATCCACACACACGGCACTGGCTCCAGCTTCCAAGAAGTCTCACGTGTGTGTGTGTCATCAATCAGAATGATCATATCAGTCGCGGACGTGAAGCTGAATTTATTGCGAGGACAGAGAAGATTTCGTCGACTCTCCAGCTCAGCTTGCTTACATGTTATCAGTTGGAGCATAGCTTCTTAGATCTCCCTCACACTGGAAACACTTCACTCTGCTGTGGAGCCCCGTCCCCCGGGGTGGCTCGCTCAGGCCTACATCTGGTTGTGATATGCGGTGTAACAGAACACCTCACCCGCACACTAATGTAACAGATTCACAGAACGACAAGGAATTGACGTCGTGCACTTTCCCAGAAGGTTTAGCGTTTTAACGACTACAACCCCACCATTCCAACCAACAACTCACGCCAGCCCACCCCACGTCCTCCCCTTTCAGCTCCTCACCCCGATAACATGGACAGCCCATAATAGCAGGCATGAATCTGTGTCTCCCCTTGCTCCAAACAGATGCTGGCTGTCCATAAATCACATGCCTCCATTTTGTTGAGGAGAACAACAAAAGAGGAGTTGTTTCTGTGGGCCTGGTAATAATCCCCGTGCCCCATGTTGTGTTTTGTCTCTGGACGGGCTCTCGTCTGCGCTCTCCTCTGTCACACTCCGCCTTCTCCACGTGTATTACAATAGGAGCAGCCAGGTGATGAATATTTGTGTCTCGCCTGCCGTTAAGATTTCATTAATCACTGCAGGACGAGAGCAGAGCAGCATACCTGGCTGGCCAGCCGGCAGCGGGGCCCTCCCTGCTCTACCTCCTGGGGACGGCACGCAGCCATGTTGTGTTTTGTTGTGGCAGGGCATATTTGTTGTACTTGTTCCTCCTCTTTATTCCTGTCTTCCCCTTTACATGGGTTAGAGAATTTGCTGAAAGAAGCAAAAAGTTAAGCCATTATTGTTCAATAGCAAAAAATAACTATGATACGTCAGCAGCCCCCCTCCACAGTAAAGTTGTTGATCGATATCAACTGACTCAACGATTACTCGTTCAGGTGTGGAAATGTATGGCACTGGAAACTCAGGAAATACAACCGTGCAATAGCAAGATGGTGCTGCAAGAAAACGAGTGGTGCTGCATTACATTTACAACCAAGGCCAGAGGTCACAAGGCAGCAATGATCGTTTAAAACACCAAAACATCACAGTTAAATGTTCACATTTAAAGAGACACTATACAATTTTTCATTTTTTTAAATAATTTTCTTGAGCCAGTCTGTGCTAAAATGACGCTTTACAAGGTTAATGAAAGGCCATCTTGCTCCTGTCGTCCCCTGTAACCAGACTATTTCACTTGCAATTTCACAATTGCTGGTCGTGTCTGTTGGACTTAAGCTGACACACCTGGTGCTGCAGTCTGGTTCCAGCATGTTTTCTGCATGTTTTAGACAGGGGCGGATTTAGGACTGAATAAGATCCGGAGCTTAACACACACGCTCGCGCACACGCACGCGCGCGCACACACACGTGACACGCACTAGTGAACAACATCATATATATTTGTCTTGTACCACATAATTTTTAATCTGAAGCTACATATTAAGCATATTCAGGGCAGAGTATTGTTCCTGTTAGTGTTTAGTGTGAGATGATAGTAAATATTCCCGCATTCTTTCTCCAACAACTTTACCTGATAGTAAGCTAACTTTAGGCAAACCAGCAGCACAACAAATATTTTCAAATAAGACTCACAAACCTGAGTCAACACCAGTCTCATCAAAGCTGGGGTTCTGTCGTTGTACTTTTGGTCTAAAAAACGTTCTTATGTCCATCTTCACTCATGCGTTTCAGGCAGAGAGTGTGGAAGAAGCCGGCTGCTGAAGGGCTTCTTCTTCAGTGGTGGAGCCTCAGGCAGGCTGTATACAAACTACTGCCAGCTGCTCCCTCTCTGTTGGACTTTGGTACTGCATGTTACTTCCGCGATTTAGATCCGGGGCTTTTCATGAAACATCCGGGGCTTCAGCCCAAGTAGCCGGGCCTAACGCCGCCCCTGGTTTTAGATCAGGGGTACTCAAATAAAAGGGGCTGAGGGCCACTGTTAAGCCCTTTTCAGACAGACATTCTGGAACATTTGCGGACAATTCAATCCGGTTTTTAACCGGAACTGTGTTTTCAGACACACCACTTTTGTACCGGAACTTGTCCTTTCGGCTGCATTCACACAGCAGGGAAAAGTTCCAGATGTCTGACGGCGGCGGGGGGTGGGGTGGGATGGGGGAGAATTGAACTTATGTTAAGAAGAAGAAGAAGAAAATATCATTTCTATAGCGCCTCTCAAGATAAAAATCACGAGGCGCTTAAGCATAATTCTGCGCACACGAAGACGCATAAGAGACCTGGATGATGAAGCTCAATGGTTAAAGGAATCACTGAAGCGGTGTGAAGCACTCCGTCGCGCGTCTAGACGGTACCGTAGGAGGCAAGCTGCCATGGTTCGCCGCATGCTACAGGAGCGAGTTATATAGGTGCGCACAGCGTCCCCCGGTCCCCTCCTCCTCCCCCTCCCCCTTGTCCGGAACTTTACCTCACCAGTCTGAAACAGCCACCTTGTCCGTAACAAGTCCGGACCTGTTACTAGGGGCTTCGTCCGGATAAATTCCAGAACACGTTATCCGGATGTTTGTATTCAGACAGAAAGATCTTACAGACAGATTCCGGAACATTTCCGTTTTTCATGGCCTGTCTGAAGGGGGCTTTAGAGTAAATGGGGTTCTCAGTATCATAGTATGGCAGTCCCCCTGCCCTTGAAGGTCTGGTCCGAGGGGGACGTTGCACTGGTGGTCTGGGTGCCGCAAAGAGTGGGCTGCCTATTGAGTACCACTGTTTTAGATCATGAACACAGCTAATTTGTTTAACTAAGTGATGAATCACTCTTGTAGACACTAATGAAGGCTGGGGAGACATTGCAACTGTTAGATTAAGGTGTTAAAAAGACAAACGCAGTGCGAGGAGATATATTTTGCTAAACAGACTCTAGGGGGTGCTAAAACCAAGCCAAAACTGCCTCGTTCCCCTTCTAAACCAGGGCTGTTTATTTTACCACAAAAAGAGGCGAGCAAACACTACTTCCTCAAATTGTGAAAGTTGAGGTAAAAAAACATATCATGATCACCATCAACAGTAACATTTAGGGATTTAACATCTCTACCTTCTTGTGTTGCTGAAAATGGACAGAACAGACATACATAGTTTCCTGCTACTTTGTATTTGTTGGACCAGGGTGTGTGCGTTCAGTATTAGTTTTTAAAGTCCAGCTATACTTACACACAATACAGGTGTATGAAAAACAAAGTATAGCTTTACATCAATGAAAAGTTACTACTCTGAATGTCCAATAAATCAAGATTTAAACAATTAAAATGTTTGTGCACATTTATGCAATGCTGTTTTTGTTTGGATGGAACTTTACCACCAGTCCACACCGGGGAGCGTCTCAGACGCAGAACAGCTTCCCCATCATTCTCCTCGCTGGACTTGTGAAATCACAAGATCCCACGAGATTTGTTTATGCCATCTGCCATTTAACCATAAAGAAGGAGATCACGCTTGATATCGCTGTTTGATGTCATATATGATGTTGTTCCTCTCCACTGCCAGAATTACAGCCATCAAAAACACATAGTTGCACATCTCAAATGACGCTGAGAGTAAATGAGCCAAATGCACTGATGTTATCTACATAGATAAAAAAAAAATCACATCTCTGCAAAAGTCTTTTATTTTGAAAATTACCAGATGTGTGCAATTTCCTGTCTAGCACTATGTTAACTACGATAATTGACACTTCCCAGAAGCGGACTGCAGCAAAAAAAAAAAAAAAAAAAAAGAAGCCAATCCTAACCTGAACCACTTTTAGGACGCACCTGAAATGTTCCACACTGCAGCCAGTGTGCATCAACCCACAGACTATGGATTCTATTTGAAGCAGAGACACACCACTGACACCTCCAATATGGGTTAGGGGTGAGAGTTTCTGTGTGATTTTGTAGCCCTGGATAGCTAATGGATGAGGCAGCTGTGTTTGGATCAGGTGTAAGGACACCTGATTCAAACACAGGTCATCAAGGCCTACAGGACATCAAACCTCAAGTACAGAAATTCTCTGAAATCCCTGAACTGAGGTCTGTCTGGGACCCTGAGCTAGGCTTATTAGTCATTGCCGCAAAAACAGACATTTACAAACAATTACGTAAATTCTACTTTTCCCCTTTTTGACAAAGTGAATTTTTACAGAGTGAATGAGGCTCTTTACGATCTTCAGCAGTACAAGTTAAAACTTCCTTTCCTTGTCACAGGCTTTTTGTTTTCTTCAAGACACCCTTCAGGCTAATGCCAACGATACATCCTGGGATGCTGTAGTTTGTGTAAACCATTCAAAATGACCAAACATGTGACTTTAGGCACACAACATCCCCACCATATTTGTTGCTCTTCCTTTTCCTTCACTCCACTCCTCTCCTTGTTTTTTACGGCACTGGTGAGGGAGTAACAGATGGAGAGACAGAGTGCGGGGATGATGAGGACGTAAAATGTGCAACGTTTACTCATTCGCTTCTTTATTGTCTTTCTCTGCAGGAGTGGGGGGTGAGGGAGTGAGCAGAAAACAAACCGGTGGGAACAAGGACACGGGCCTCCCGAGCCTCATTCACCAACCAATCGGCCTTGATAGGATCCACCAGCTGCCAAGGATACACCGACTCCCCCTCTTTATCTTCTCCCTCTCTATCCACCCTTGCCTGTCCACCTGTTCCCTCACTGTCAGTCAGTTTCGACTCTCTTTTTGCTATTTGTCCCCTGTTTTCTTTACTGGCCTCCCTCCTCCCTCCCTTCTTCCTGTCTGGAATGCCTAGCAGTGATGGATAGACATGTGCTGGTGTACAGAGGAACCTATTTGGACTGGCGTGTCAGCCCATCTTTATCAAATGTTGCAGAGGTATATTCTCTTGCTATGCTTCATTACTTGGGAATGGCGGGCCCTGAAATGTTTGACTGCTCTGTCTTCTCTCCTCAGAAGACCCCACCAACACCTCTTCCTCCCCCTCACCCCTCCTTTTAGCAACTGTGAACTGTAGTACTGAAGCTTTGGAGTGAGTGTGAGCACTGCTGTATCCCCTCCGCCGCCTGGCTGAGGGAACACAGAGATGCCTCGGGGGGTAGATATCGATTCCATCGCATGGCTGGGGTGCTAACGAAGCCCCTCCCCCTGGTTGTCTCATGACAACCAGATGCTGCACTCCACAGCCATTGGCCGAGCCTCGGTGGTGCCTCTGCCAATCAAGGCGCCACTGACAGCCTCTGTTTGAACATGACCTCAGGATGACATCACTGGAAAGGCATTAAAGTAATAAAAAGCTTGCAAGTACAACACAGCAAAGGGCAGAGCAGCATAAAGACCCATCATTCGGGTCATATTCAGAACATAAAAAGAATTATTTCACTTTTATTTGAACAAGGGGAGGTCAGCATCTCGGGTCCAAACTTCCTGCTCTGAGTTTGCTCTTTCATAATGTTCTCAGTATATCTACGGCACGCATCACATCAGTAAAATGGAGACTGATCGGGTGTGTGTGGTGGGGTTTGAGGGTACATTACCTCGCAGGAAGTGGGGGGATCAATAATAAGTCCTCCTGAGCTGTAGGTATTTCTCCTGAGAGGTTGGGACTCCGAAGTCAAATCAATGAAATCCACAGTGAGCACCCCAGACTTGATGGACGTTCAAACGGATGGGTCTCCGGTCAAGTTATTGCTGCTATCATAACAGAGAGGATGACGCCTGTCTGAAACCAAAACACATGTCAAACTTTAGGTGGAGTCCCAAAGCAGAAATGCGTCCTAATAGGTCAACATTAGATCATCTGGGGCTAATTCACTGTGTAATTCTGAAGAATGACTCTGAGTGTCAACCAGGCCGGAGCCAAAATGGACAGCGGCCAGTTTAACTGTCAGATTTGTTGCAGTTGTATGGTAGCTCTCCCCGAGGCCCCGGGAGCCTGTGTTCCTCTACCAGCCCTCATTTGGACCCGACTGGCCTTTTCCAAAACAGCCGTTTGGCCTCATAATCCGTGACAGGAGGGGGGGGGGGGGGGGGGGGGTACCGCAGGATCAAAGGGAGAACAAGAAACCCTAAAGAAGCCGTAACTCTGGGGTCTAATTGTGTTTCGAGTAAATGTCAGAGCCCCCCACCCCCCACCCTCGCCTCCTTAGACGTCTGGGAATCATCCGCCTCCCTTTAATACCAGTTATTGTCATTCTATCAAACAAAATCACATTTAAACCAAAATATTTGGAAACGTAGCATGTGGGGGATTCACTCCATGCGGAGCACTAAATTAGAGAATAAATGTAAACGAGGAGCTGTTATATGACACTCGCAGTAAACAGGCTGTAAACTAGACTGTCATTGGTACGTTTCTTTAAAACGCTGCAGAAAGTCGGTGCAGGAAGTTGAAGGGAGGAGTTGCAATGCAGTAAAATTGCTTTATAACAAGAGTGAAACAGAGTGGCTCATGTGTCTGTGATAATTAGGACTATATTCTGTTTTGCATAATCACCCAGAAAGATAAAGCAAAGAGGAGACGAGGCATTATCAAAACTGTGATAACTGCACAGGAGGACGTTATCAATATATCTGCTTCACACCCTGAATTCCTTCTCATATTTTGACAACCTATATAGCGCATTTAACCTTCAGTGTCTGTTTCTCAAAATGAAATTGCACCGTGAAAAAAAAGAGGGGAGAAAAGGAAAAGAAATACTCATATTACCATGAAAAAAGATGGCTTTTCTCTGGAACAATAAGCAGTCCTTGAACTCCACGTCATTAAAGTGAACGCCATCATTTCCTTTCATTAAGATGACTGTGTGCAGACACATATTGCAGCTGGAAAGCGAAGCTGCGGCAGGAGACTCATTTAAAAACCACCCTAATCTGGAAAATGATCCTAATGTTTCTCAAATGTTATATCCTCCCAACCTTGCATGTGAGATGCTTAAGAGCTGTAAGATTTCGAGGCACTTAAAGCGAGTCTCTCCTTTAAAAAAAACGCAGCCTGAAAGATGCTTTTGCCGCTTTCACATATATTGCCAATGTTTTTGACGATAAATACTGAAAAACTGAATAAAATTCATAACCTTTCCCTGCCGGAGATTATGGTTATTTCATGCTAAAAAGGCCTCTTGTAAATTGCGAGCCTCTCTTTCTTTGCTGGTGTCAAAGTATAGAAATAGCCATGCCCTCTCCTGTTTTCCTCATTTGGCTCAACGGGTGTGAAACAGTCCCTCGTATCCCTGTCTTGTCTATAAGAGATGAAATGACTTTAAGGCTGTGCGGTGTTGCCACAGGCAGGTCGGCTGAAAGGCTATTTCAGGAGAAATGGACATGGACATAAATATCCTTGCGGGGTGCTTTGTAATAAAAAAAAACACAATGTTATGAAATGCAGTGAAACATAAAGAGTGAGAAGGGGTGGGAGGGGTGGCGGAGGGGAAATATCCATCAAATTAACACATCAGTGGCTTTGATTGTAATCTCTCTGGCCTGGCTCTTGCTCTGCCACGCTTGACAAGCAGCCAAACGTGATTTATCAATGCAAAGCTAATGGCATCAATATGAATCTAACTAAAAATCAATATTTCATTACCAAATTGTTAGCGAGAATGAAGAAAAATGGCTGCGGCCGGAGCATTCTCCAGGGTAGGAGCATCTGGAGTTCAATGTGACAAGATGAGCGATGCATGACTCGGGGCTCGAGGAAGGGACACGGCGAGGACAGGACTCAGTCTGGGCACTCTTTGAACTCCATCTCTCTCTGTCTTTTCTTTTCTCTTCTTCCTCCTCCTCCTCATCTCAACCGCTCCAACAATGTTTCTTCCACTTTATTATGTTTTCGCCTTTTCACTTCCTCCCCCCCCCCCCCCCCCCCCCCCCCCAGCCCCTCTCCCTTTTTTCCTCCTTTCATATCTTTATCACACCGTTTCCTCTATCAATCTCCCTCCTTGTGAGTCAGGGAGGGGTGTCGGCGAAGGACCACACAGTGTTTCACATTCCTCCTCAATTAATGACCAACTCGAACATGGAGACTCTCAGTGCCCCCCACCCCCTCCTCAAACCCCACCCTTCTCGGCTCCCTCTCACACACATACCCCATTTCAATTATTTTTGCCTCCTTTGAAGACAAGTCAGCATTTTTTTTATCTCTTCCCCTTCTGTCTATTCCTACCTCTCTCCCTCCCAGCGGATACATCTCCAAGGCTCATCACACTCTCCCCTAACCAGCGCTGCACGGCTTCCCCTGTAATGAGCGTGAGAGGTAAAGAACGACAGAAGGAGACTAGAGAGAGGGAGAAGAGCGGGAGGGAGGGCAGGTCGATGGTTAAAAGAACCTACCCCTGGACTCAATCGCGCCTCTCTCAGACGTGACCTTCACCTTATTTATATTCTAGTCTTAAGTAACAAGTATTTATTAGGGGAGGGCCCGCGATTGTGGAGCTCTGTCAGGTAAGTAATGATGCACCTTTGTGCTTGTGCAGCAGCCACAGATGCAATTAAAAACAAACACTCTTTTCCAGTTCAGTCCACTCAAACATGCACACTCCCTCCCTCCCTCCTTCAGTGTTTGGACATCCTCCTGTCCTGCCTTCTTCTTCTTGCAGTCTCCCCCCCTATCGCCTCTATCTCCTTTATGTCTCCCCTGGGAGGAGGTGGTAATGTCCGAGAGGCCCATTTCTCTCCAGCTGGAGCGGACAGGTCCACTCCACAGAATGAAAAGGGGATGGGGTGATTGTAAAACATGTGTCATTACAGTGTCAAAACACCACGCAAGCACAATGACTCTATCCTCCATTTTTCGCCTTGGATGTTTCGGAGGGAATTCATCCCCTAATTTATGGCTCATGAGATAAGCATCCCCTGAACTGTGCTGGTGCGCTTAAAGCGCTGGCAATGACGGATACCATACATGGGAGAGGCGGCTAATATGAATGCTAATATTGCCCCTGACATACAGTAAATCGACCCTGGGTGTGGAAACATATGCAGCTCAGGATAAAGCGTTCATGTTTCCATTGGTGGGAGATTAACCTCGTATGGATTTTATTGACATTTAGGACCAAAGAGGAAAAGTGTGATGGAACAGGAGCATGCTGGTGCTCAGAGGGGGTGTGTGAGAAATCTAGGCTTTCACACAAATACTGTGTAAATAACAATAAACAACGTCGTCCCCCACTTACAGGGTAGAAAAACAAGTAAAGACTGCGGGAGCTAACAACCGTACTGTTCTCTTCAAACAGCACTGAGGAGAGTGCTGACGCTAAGTGGAAACTGCAGCTCAACAACTTCACGACACTCGAGTCCTGCAAGTCAGTTAAGGGAAAAAATGTACTTATTCCAATGTATTCAGAGCAAAGGTCAGACTCAACGTCGTTGCTTTTGAATACACGGGAGAGGGGGCTAATATGAATGCTATTATTGTCCCGACATACAGTAAAATGACTCTGGCTGTGGAAACTTATGCAACTTAATTTTTTTTTACTGAAAGTATTTTTTAATAGTAACAATATCAGCAACCTGATTTAAAAAATAGTTTTTCAAATTTAAAGGTGCATGAAGTAAGAATGACATCCTGTGGTCAAATGTGGGTGCTGCAGCCCATGAATAAAAAAAAAAGCGTTCATGCTGAGCGGCTGTTTCCAGCTACTGGTCAGCACCAGATGATTCCAGATGAGTGGCAAGAATGAGTTATACACATTAAGTTGATAAATAGAATAATACATTTTATTGTAATGTTGAGTTGTTGAGATGTGAAAAAGTAGCTTGAGAATTTTTCAGAGCCGACTGCTTGTAGTTCACCGTTAGTATCGTTAGCTCAATGTTACATTTGCTAAACACACGACAGAGGTACAGACCGGTACTAACATTAATTTCTCTTATTAGTAAGGTCATCAATGAACAAAAACCATGAGATGAACACGTCTGGTAGAACACGCTATTGCCTAGGCAGGTAAACATTGGTTTAGTACAAAAGTTTGTATCCAGAGGTTGGGGGTGGATGTGGAGGGGCCTACTATGTGGTGATAACTGAACTTGTGTATTTTCTTTTTTAACTCATTAACTGCCGGCCGTTTCCTGATCAGAGAAGCCTCTTGCTGCTAGCGTATTTTTTAGGTGTTCTTATTGTTTTTTGAAGAGTCACAGAACGTTGTAGGAAGAATCCGTATGTTTCTAGCGTTATTCGTTCTTTCATAATTCGTTGTCAAATTGTGAGCAGCAGAAGCTTTTTCAGTTTGCTCCTCACTTTTTACACAGCAGCGTCCCAAAACGATCTAATTTATGGATTTTCTGCTTCCTGGTCACGTGACATGTGACATACAAGTTACACCGTGCGGGGGCTCGTTCCGATGCTCGCCCAGTAAAAAAATGCAAATGACAACTTTAGTCGTCAATGGCAGCAAGCGGTTGGATTTAAAATGACAACATTTGTTGTCAATGGCAGTAAATGAGTTAAAGATTATATATTGTTTAGATGTTTTAACTGTCTTTTATCTTATTATTATTCATTTGAGTATGTATTGTTTTTATTTTTTGTTTCTGTTATCATTGAGTGAAGTATGGTGCAGTCTGTCTAAAACCAAATTTGTCCAAAAGGAGACAAATAAAAAACTTTGACTCCGATACTAGAAAAAACAAAGAAAGAAGCCGTGGCTTCTTAGGGCTTCAAGAATTAACTTCTGGGTCGCTCCTGTTTGCTGGCTAACATTCTTTCTACAAAACTTCTGCTTTTTGCCAGCAGGTGTCAAATTACAAATGTGGGTGCAAACTTGGCAACCCTACAGACTCCTGTGTGATTGGCTGTGGAACCAGGAAGTATGAAGGCAGGACAGATTGTAAACATAGACCCTCTTTGTCCTTTTACACAACTGAAGTAAATCTGTTTCAGTGTAATCATCCTTTCATCAAGACTGAGACATTCAATTGGTTTGTAATAATTTCACTGTAAAATTATTACTTATTGTACCTTTAAACCTGCATTCTTAAACTAATTAATACTTGTTTATATTGTTAAGAACGATGATGATGATGATGATGATGATTATTATTATTATTATTAGTAGTAGTAGTAGTAGTAGTATCGTTGGAATTAAGTGTAAGTACACAATCAACATACAGAAAAGACTGCTGTAATGATCATTGTGTAGGAAAGGGTTAAATAAAGAGAACATCCCACATAGAAGTAACTGCATTGCTTTTTTAGTGATCTAATTAGATTTACTTGTGTTGGATTTGCCTGCACAGAGGCTGCAGTCCTCCATGGCTGTGTATAAACAGGCGTGCATATCAAAGCGAAGTATAGCACGACTTGGGTTCACGTCTCAGAAATGAGGCTAACAAGACTTTCGTTTTGTCTTAATGAATAAATTAGAAAAGGTAATACATAATACATAGCTAATCCCATGTTGGATGGAGTTATTAGACATTACATATCTTTCATCTATTATTTAACAATATTAACACGGTTTGGAGGTTTGGAGCCAAAAATTAAGTGCATACAGAGCCCGACTGAACGAGCTATAGAACTGAAGCATCCTGCCTCTGTCTCAACATCACAAGGATTCTGGACTTTGGAGACTATTATAAACTTACAAAGTTATGAACTACTGGATTCCACGTTACTCTTCGTGCTGCCCTAACAAGATCCATATCTATTTGAATGCCAATTTGGATGGAAACGTCCTTCCAGGACACAAATGGAAATATGTCAAATACTGTAGGAAATTTGGACATTCAACAAAATCTGCTGCAATTTCTTCAACACATTGACAAACTGTCATGTAATGGGTCCCAGAGCACAGAATTACTCCTGTCATGATGGATCTGAAAGAGCCATAAGACATGATTGCATCACTTTTGCTGTCAAAGCACTGTGGCAGTTCACATGAGAAAAGTAAAAACGCTGGTGAAAGTCACATCCAGCTGCTCACCTGAAAGAGCAACTTCCAGGTTAACACCCCCGGTGACTTTGAGTGTAAGAAAGCAGCCTGATAAATTTTTATAGTAGCTGAGTTTTTTACACCTCTAAAAATGGCAGAAATGTGATTCAAATGCATTCAACGGTATGTTATTACACCTACAGGTCCTTCTAAAAAAATTTGCTTATTGTGATAACGTTCATTATTGCCTGCAATGTACTGATAAACATTAGACTTTTATATATATATATATATATATATATATATATATATATATATATATATATATATATATTAGATTCGTTACACACAACTGAAGTAGTTCAAACCTTTTATTGTTTCTAATATTGATGATTTTGGCGTACAGCTCATGAAAACCCAAAATTCCTATCTCAAAAAATTAGCATATTTCATCCGACCAATAAAAGAAAAGTGTTTTTAATACATAAAAAAGTCTACCTTCAAATAATTATGTTCAGTTATGCACTCAATACTTGGTCGAGAATCCTTTTGCAGAAATGACTGCACCAATACGACTTGGCATGGAGGCAATCAGCCTGTGGCACTGCCGAGGTGTTATGGAGGCCCAGGATGCTTCGATAGCGGCCTTAAGCTCATCCAGTGTTGGGTCTTAAGTCTCTCAACTTTCTCTTCACAATATCCCACAGATTCTCTATGGGGTTCAGGTCAGGAGAGTTGGCAGGCCAATTGAGCGCAGTAATACCATGGTCAGTAAACCATTTACCAGTGGTTTTGGCACTGAGCAAGTGCCAGGTCGTGTTGAAAAATGAAATATTCATCTCCATAAAGCTTTTCAGCAGATGGAAGCATGAAGTGCTCCAAAATCTCCTGATAGCTAGCTGCATTGACCCTGCCCTTGATAAAACACAGTGGACCAACACCAGCAGCTGACAACCCAGACCATCACTGACTGTGGGTCCTTGACACTGGACTTCAGGAATTTTGGCATTTCCCTCTGCCCAGTCTTCCTCCAGACTCTGGCATCTTGATTTCCGAATGACATGCAAAATTTGCTTTCATTCGAAAAAAGTACTTTGGACCACTGAGCAACAGTCCAGTGCTGCTTCTCTGTAGCCCAGGTCAGGTGCTTCTGCCGCTGTTTCTGGTTCAAAAGTGGCTTGACCTGTGTAATGCGGCACCTGTAGCCCATTTCCTGCACACGCCTGTACACGGAGACTCTGGATGTTTCTACTCCAGATGCAGTCCTCTGCTTCTGCAAGTCCCCCAAGGTCTGGAATCAGTCCTTCTCCACAATCTTCCACAGAATCCAGTCACCTCTTCTCATTGTGCAGGTTTTTTTGCCACACTTTTTCCTTCTCACAGACTTCCCACTGAGGTGCCTTGATACAGCACTCTGGAAACAGCCTACTCATTCAGAAATTTCATTCTGTGTCTTACCCTCTTGCTTGAGGGTGTCAATGATGGCCTTCTGGACAGCAGTCAGGTCGGCAGTCTTACCCATGATTGCGGTTTTGAGTAATGAACCAGGCTGGGAGTTTTTAAAAGCCTCAAGAACCTTTTGCAGGTGTTTAGAGTTAATTAGTTAATTCAGATAATTAGGTTAATAGCTCGTTTAGAGAACCTTTTCATGATATGCTAATTTTTTGAGATGGGAGTTTTGGGTTTTCATGAGCTGTATGCCAAAATCATCAATATTAGAAACAATAAAAGGTTTGAACTACTTCAGTTGTGTGCAATGAATCTACTATATATGAAAGTCTAATGTTTATCAGTACATTACAGACAATAAAGAACTTTATCACAATATGCTATTTTTTTGAGAAGGACCTGGACATGAAAAACCACATTATTGTGACCGGTGTTCAAAAAGCCAAATGCCCGTTACATGAGAAACATTACGTAATATGTAGCCTGATGAAACTTGATTACTGAATGGGTCACTGGGTCTGTAAGTTTCCAACATGAGCTGTTTTGTTCTAGTCAGAGTATTTTAATATAATCAAATATCAGTACAAATATGTGAATAAGCAGCAAAGAATTATAGAAACCAAAAGATCAAAGTGTGATTACTAAAAAGTCCAGTTACTTATTGAAAAGCATAACCAACACAGCATGATTCAGCCCTTCACCAGAACTCGTTTTGGCCTCATTGGTTACTGGTTACCATGTGTCCTATCACGGTCTCTACGGTTTGCCGACCGGGGCCTGCTGACTGCCTCACATGCTAGACAAAGGTGCAGAGGTGACCGAGCCTTTTCTGTTCTGACTCATACCCTTTGGAATGAGTTACCGCTGGCTGGGAAGCAGTCGCCATTACTGCAGGTTTTCAAAAGTCACCTGATGACTCACGTTTATCGTTTGGTTTTCATGGATTTTTACTGTCTTTTAACACTAATTCTGATGTGTTGTTGTAAGTTCTGACATGATGTTATTGTATGTTGTGTCCAACACCTTGGGCTTCCGTAAAGGCAGTGGAAGGTGCTTTATGAATAAAATTTGAAGGATTGATTGAATCATTATGATTCCATGTAAAATCAAACACCAAGGCAGATGAGTGATTTTATGTCAACTACAAAGTTTTCCTACAAAAACAGGCCTTTAAAGTGCAGCCCGGGGGCCTTTTAAGGTCTTTACAGTGATTTTGGGTTGCCTACAACTGCAATTGAACAACGGTAAAACGTTAGCCCTTCCATGGAGGACATATTTGAAGGACGCTTAATAATTGGTAAAAGGGACCAATGTGAAATTTAAGATACACACAGACAAATCTGTTAGTGAAGTTGAGTCCAACACAATGTTTTCAGAACCACAAGCCTCCACTGAAGTTTACAAAAAGCAGAACATTCATAAAACCTGGACAGACACACAACGATCCTTATCTGGTTTTAGTTGCACAGTACAGATTAACTTAAAAAAAAAGAAAAAAAAACATGAAGAAACCCAACAAAACAACAGAATTAAACATTTTTGAATAAAATATGAATAAATTGAACAGTTTTACGGGCACGACCAATTGGGAGGATACCCAAGGGAAGACCCCGGACACGCTGGAGGGACTACAGGGCCAGGGAATATCTTGGAATTCCTCTAGAAGAACTTGTTCAAGTAGCAGGGGTGAGGGGAGTCTGGGTGTCCCGGCTCAGCCTGCTGCCCCCGCGACCCGACTCCGGAAATGCGGCTGAAGCTAGTTGGATGGAAAAATAAATTGAACAGGTGAAACTTTTTGAATCTAATTTAATTTACAGATAAATCTTCTTAAGAAATGATATTTGATTTAATAAACCATCATAAGTTTACCACTAGCAGGCAAAATCATTTTAATGATCACAATAAAATTGTAGCTGTTTGTACAATTTTCTCTCAAGATTTACTCGTGGATAAATAATACCGTCTAGAATGGCACTAAAGGAAGAGCTGTAGACTTATAGAAGAGTCTCTAGGTCATTTATTCATCATGCACAAAAATACGTGTGCATGACTCATTCCTTGTAGAAGGCTGATAAAACAAACTTGTGTGCAGATGTTTTTGTGTAATTGTTAAAAGGATTAGATATTAATCAGTTAAAAGATGCAATAAAGCTTTTATATAAGGATTTTTTAATGTATTTACAATGCAATACTAGAGGAACCAATGTAATCATGTATTTAAATCAAATTGTTATAAAGTACTGTGACTATTTTAGTAGTATAAAGTAGCAAACAAACACCAGAATGTCTCCAAATCATACTGGTGATGGAACAACACACAACAGCAACAAACATTCGCTAAATCTTTAAGTTACCAACAGATTAAACAATGGCAGCTAAAAGATTTGTCTCCAGATGGACAATGAGCTGTCTCATACATTCCTTTGGTCAGCAACACCCCACCCACTCAAATGTAATTACTGGTTTTAATCATCCTCAGATCCTCAGACCAATTAATCATGAAATAAATTAGTCATTTTATCTCTGCACCCGTCACTCAGCGGCAGAGAGGGGAGAAGAGAGAAGCTGGGTCTGGTGATGATGTGAGAGGATGCTGGTTTTCATGCAGGCCTGGCCTTCAGGAAGAATGTCGATTTTCTCTCCGTATAAAAACACACAAGCGTTTTGCACCAACCAAGACCGCTCCAGCTTGGCTGTCCACTTCCATGCTAAAGGTGGTAAATGGTGAAGCCAATTAAATGGTGCACAAACTCATTGTTGCATAGCTATGTTGTGGGAAGTGTGCAAAAAACAGTCGCCTTGTGTCCATGGGTGTTTCTCAATGTCAAGGAACCTCACCTTGATGCCTTGGTCCCAACTCCAGTTGCCTAGAAGATACGTCATCAGGAACTGCGGAATGTGCTGCGGAGGTGTCTGTCCTCCATTTGTTGGGAGGTGCCTTGTTGCCTTCCCTCAGTCAAAAATTTCAGAAAACAGCGCAGTATTTTCAAAAAGATGTCGGATGAGGAGCCAGCAGCTACTTTGGTGGCAAGTTTAGATATAAGTCAACTAATTGTAGCTATTGGGCTGATATCTAAAATGTTTTTAGATCTATATTAAATGTATTTACATCTATATTAAAATACAATGGGCGGGACGTGCCATTGAACCATTTTCTTTGACCAAAGAAGGACAGTGTCCTTGTAAGCAAGGTGCCTTGACTACCAAAGCATTGCCTGGAGTCTCTGCCTCCAGACCATCCTCCTCCAGCCAACTGGCTTCCTCCTAAGACCACAACTCCCAGCAGCCCCTCCATGGGATTCCCATCATTCCCCACTTACATCACCAACCACGACTATATATGGAAGTTGCCCCTCATCTCAGCATCACTCAGTCATTATTTCTTCGAACCTTGATCAGAGTAATCAACCAGCCAATTCTCCCAATGAACTTTCTTCGCCCAGTAAGTGCCCTTTCTTACTTCTGGAATAGCTCCTCTCTTCCATTCCACTTCAGCCAGCACTCCAGAATTCCTAGATCAAACCACATGCCAGCTCAATCCCAGCGCTGGCATTTACACGTCTGGGAAGTCATGCACGCCACAGCTCAACTCCTACCAGACACCCGACCACTGTGAAACTCGGTAGGCAAGGCACCTTGACATTGAGCAACACCCTTCATGTGCCAATGTCATTTGTTACCAAAAGGCCAGCCAGATTGAAGTTTTAACTCTGATGCATTAAAACACTCAGTGAGTAAATCTGCAGTCTTGGTTTTCAAATTAATCTTTTGAGACATGTTTTCTTTAACCTGTTCTCTTTCTTTGAAGGTATATGTGACGGAAAACAAATTGGGGACACTTTGATCAAGGTATAAAGATACTAATCTTAATCTAGAAGTTATCAGCACCCCAGTTCAGAAATTTCCTTATATCTATATCCAAGTGAATTTCTCTTGAATTGTTACCTGACGTACCCAGCCAATCAGCCACTCTGTGGTCCTAGACGTGGGGTGGTTGAGGGGAAGAAAAGCCCTCTAGGGTTTATCTGTGGAACATTGGAGAGATCTTCATGGAGGCAGGCACAGTTTGATGGGCGAGACACACTTTAGTGCACGGTGAAGGCAGTATGACTAATGTGTGGAATGGGACATTTACATAGGAGAGGCAGGCTGTGCTTGCAGCCTCCCAGAGGTATGTACGGCTGGCCCAGCACTGTATCTGCTGCCTGTCCTCAGGGCTCCCTCTGCCATTTCATTTCCATGCTCCATTTTAGATCAAGGCTTCTCTAATATTTCCACATTATCCAAGGAGGCAATCTAAGATTGGAATTTGATCCACTTTGAAGGGCCGTGTCGTCACGCATCCCTTTTCTTCGCTTTTTGAGTTTTTATTTATTTATTTTTTGTACGTCTGCGACGATACCTGTTCAGGCCCCCACATGTCAATACCCGGACATTATAATACCCTGTTTACCATAAAACTGTAGCATTAGTTCATCAGGTTGGCGCGGACATGTAAACATTCCTGTTCTGCAGTCCACTCATTTAAACTTGTGATAAAATTTTACACAAAAATGCCTGAAATGATTTACTCAACACTGGGAGAGAATCACAATGCACCAGGAATTAAAAAGCAGGCAGAACAACTGCGAGTATTTATACACATCTTGTGACTACTATAACTCATTCTGCGGGACGTAATTATTTCTGACAAACCTTCTCAGCTTGAGCATTATTAGTGTGCATTACTTAGCACTCCCCTTTGTAATTGTACATGGCAAAAACAGCAGGTCGGAGGGTAAATTAGTGGAGGGGAGAGCCTAAAGGGAGAACCAGAAGTGGAAGGAGTGTAAATCTCAACCAGAAGATGGAGAACCAGAGGGTAAAGACAAACAAGAGGAAGGAGCATTAGGAGAACAGTGGATGAAAATGTTATAAACAGCTTTGTGAATAAAAGGTCATGTGCTGCCTCCCTTTGGGGCTGTTGTCTCCTCTGTACTATATTGCTGTTATTTTAATTAGAAATGGTAGTGTTTGAGTGTCTATGACCACGAGTGTTTGTGTCAGTGGAGATGAATGAGTTGTTAGATGCATAGAGCCCTGTCCAAATCTCACATAGGCCTGACATCCTGCTATGATATTTTAGTTTTTTATATCCTTTAAGAATTAAAGAATTATCTCAGCGAAGGATGTGGACATGCTTTCCGTCATTCATGCAAAGTTGATCATGTTCAAGTAAACTCCCTGCAATGTGATTTTCTCTTAGTTACCCATAACACTGAGATAGTCTCACATTTTCTTACAGTGCACAAGCATCTCATGGACATATGGAGGTAAAATGTGATGATCGGTCAGTGGAAACAGAGTTTTCTCATTTGACTGGCACTAAAAATGATTTTATAAGTCAGATGAGCTGCAGTTTGATTTCTTTATTGCATTCACTCAACATCCACAGGGTGCGGTCTAACCATTGCAGGTCATAATTAAAACAGACCCATTTATATAGCAATATAAAAACAATAAATGAGATCTAATACCAGTTAGCATTCTGTCTCTTTGTTTTATTGGAGAACTAAAAAATCTTATGTGCCTGTAAGAAAACAGTTCTACATCACCTCTTTACGTATCTGATGCTCTTGCAGAATGATGTCCTGCAGAAGCAGGTTTCTGTAAAAAAGAAGTGACACCCGGTTGTTATTTCTTCCTCAAACATCAGTGTGACAGTGGTGTGAGTACACATAGGACTCATAGTAGATGAAAAACAGATCTAGTACCTTTTGTGGTCTTCTTGGAGACTTTGGGGAAATCGTTGTGTCTGAGAGAGAGTAAAGCCATGATTGTGTTCTGCTGAAAAGTTTTCTTTCTAATGTTCATCAATACTAGATAGATAAAGAAGAAACACGAAGAAGTCTTGATCTTATTTGCTTTTTGTTTCTATTTTCTTGTACTCGGTCAACCTGCTGGAATCTGTCACACGTTCTTTATTGAACAGCCTGAAGCAACAAAGAGGATGGGAGTGTTTGAAAACTGACTTGTTGTGCAATCAGTAATCCTTAGCTTAACACTGTCCAGATGGTGGATGTGAGGACTGACATCCACCATAACCCATGCACTCACATGACTCTGAACACAGTGGAGTTACTCTAGTTCCAGTCATCTGCAACTCCATTAAAAGGGAAGGAAACATATTCCATGTAATTAACGAGGGCAAACACAGGATGTCCGTCCTACATCTGCTTTGACCAACATGTCAACATGTCATCGCTGAGCGGACTCTAACTACATCAGCCCTAATGCCTCTGCCTTTTCTCAGCAGTGCAGGATGTGATTTAAGAAGCTGAAATGTTAGTGCGCCACTGCCCAGACTCCATCAAAGACCTGTGGGATGGAGAAGCAGTGAAAACAGCAAATCAAAGATGGCTGCTGGCCCTGTAGTGGCCAGACAAGCATGTGTTTGACATCTTACCTGCTGGAAGACAGTTCTGGTTCGTCAGTGCGGCACCGCCTGCCACAGCAAGGCCACGTTCCCAACGGCAATCACCACGCTCAATCTGCCCTTCTCAGTTTGCAGACCCTCAAACCACCGCTGTCACACCTACTCCCACGAGTACATACATGCATACTGCATGACCCAGCTGACTCACGTACAAAAGTCAGGCTGTATTTCATTTGCACTTTAGCATCTTTTTCAAGCTACGGCAGCCCTGCTACATACTTTGGCACAAATCAAGGAGCTGCTTTAATATAATTCTTACATAGCATAACAGAAAATGAACTATTATCAGTGCTAAGACTCTGGCAGAAATAAGGGTGTCAATGCAGCTATGGCTCAAAAATCCACCAACTTTGTAGGTTTCATGACTAGTTCAAACAACAGTTTACTTCCAGATTTAAAGAGAATAATTTGAGATAAAAACACCTGAAGTTCATGGAAGCTGTGGGGATCACTCTCTCCATCCTGAAGGAATCTGAGGGGAAATCGCCAGTTGTAGAGCAGCAAAAGGGAGACAGTTTTTATGTCTTTCTCTATAATCTGCACTGGTGGTCTATGTATTTGGTACCTGGGCCTTCAGAGGGGGCTTACCGAATTAATCCACCACTATAATGCAATAGTTAAACAAGCCATCAATACTATACAAAAATAAAAATAAATAAATAAAATAAAAACACATAAAAATGTCTGGTATTACAGAGGTCCTAGTCAGAACTGACTCTAACATCAGTTCAAAGTGATCGAATTTTAAGTGTCTTTCCATTCCATAGAAATTTAATATAATAATGGACGTAGCACCACCCGTTTTTCTCATTTCTTTAAATGAAGAAAAATGGGCAGTTTCCATCTCCGCCATACTGTTGTGTCACACGTCTCGCACCCAGACATTCCAAAAATGGGTAAAGAGGTAGAGCTGACGGTGGGGCTGTGACAGTGGGAGAAAAGGAACCAATGTAGCAACTAGCTAACTGAGCTAACACCCAAAGCTAAGATGGAGCTCTGGAAAGCTGGCCACCGTGGCCGCCTGGCTATGGTGTGAGGCTGTAGTCGTGCTAGTCACACGTGGAGCTCTAATAAGGGCTGTTACAATACAGCAGTCAGCTCATTTTCCACTTCTCCACTCAGGTCGGAGATCAGCAGGACATTATCTACATGTTAAACCAAGGCTAACAAAGATTTTCGTGATCTTTCAGCAAGAAAAACGTGGTTAGAGACTCCAAAGTGAAGGCACCTCAGACAGTGAGGCAATGACAACGACGCCCTCGTAGATCTTTGACCGCAATGGACCTGCGAAGCCCCATAGCCTCGGTCAGCTAGCTAGCACTTGTTTTGTTACCCAGCAGCCACACCAAAACGTCATATTTCAACCAACCTTTGACCAAGCCGTGTTATGATAAACGCACTGAATTTTCCCCATTCACTCAAAACACAGCACTCAAAAGTGAAGCAACATCAACTAAAAGAGCTGCAATGTTCCTGTGGTCTCCCTCTGAGCTCCACAGATGACCAGCATGACTACAGCCTCACATGGGAGCTGGGCGGTCCCAGGAAATGGGAATGGCTAGCCTGAGTGTGTCAGATTTGCAGAAAATGCCACACTGAGCTAAAATTTTAATTTATCTAAGCAATTAGGAAAGCACTGAAATAAAATGTATACAAGTATAAACCCCCTCAAACTACAAACAAATACATCTACATTCTGCATTAAAAAATGTTTCTTGTATTTTACTTTGTATCTAACAGTCAAAAATGCAAACAACACACGTCACATTAGTAAGGCCTTTGTTTATATGGCTTAATGAAATCATTCATAATGACTAAGCTCTGACTATTGCTAAGGACAAAGGACAAACCAAACCAAAGAATGAGCTTATTTTATCCTTTTTACTAACAAAGGGGTCATGAGAAAAAGTTGCCACATCCTCTTATTTGCTTGTTTTCCCAGGGTGGTTATCTGTCCTTTCATCTTAGATCTTTTCCTCAGCCATGTCTCTTCTTTTTCTTTTTTGGTCACAGGCTTTATTCTCAGCACTGCAATGTTGCACAGCATGTAGCGGTCAGCAGCAACATGTTAATGTAGCACAGAGCAGAAGCAGATGCATTCGTTCTCAAGGCAATAAACACTGCAGTTAAAATAATGAATTCTGGCTCAGAAACCCAAACAGATGGAGTTGTTTGACTACTGTAATCCCCTTTTGTACTGTAAAATACATGCATTAGCATTAATGTAGTCAAAACATAAAGTTTTTGACAATTCATGTAATAATTCTGCACGCTTGTCTCAACCCTCTGAAATTGTTAGAAATTAGCATTAGCATGTGCAAATTTCTGTTAAGATAAGTGACATTTTCTCCGTAATAACAGATTTCACCATTGTGGTTCTGACATTTTTTTTCCATTTTACTTCAGAGTTTGAAGAATAACATAGCAATTCAGCCTGGAGGAAGTACCCTTTAACGTGTCACTGTAAATGAGACAGGAGGCTTGCAGCAAGTAACCTCTTACTAAGGCAGCATTTGCACTGAGCCCAGCTTGTTGGAGCTTGTTCACGGGCGACACAGGGCGTTGCTTGGCAGAGAGGGAGCGGGATGTATGGGTGAAGCCTCCTTGACCCTGAGTAATGCAGTGGGAGGGGGCTGGGGTGGCATTTCTGGGGCGCTAAGTACTCTGCTTGTCCAGTCCTGGCAGGTGAACTGGCAGGGGCTTCACCTCGGGGTTGGAGAGCTCAGCTCTGAACACAAACACTGGATAGGGTTTCTGTGTGTGTGTGTGTGTGTGTGTGTGTGTGTGTGTGTGTGTGTGTGTGTGTGTGTGTGTGTGTGTGTGTGTGTGTGTGTTTGTACGAGAGTGTGTTTATTTGATTGTACAAGTACATATACATAAGAACACATGCTCATATGTTCTTGCTTTGTGTGTGTGGTGGAGTTTCACCCTTAAATGATGAACACCTTGGTTGTACCAGTTGGCAGGCAGGGACCCTCGCCCCTTTCTTTGAGAGGGGTAACAAGCTGACGAGTGTTTGGGAGGAGGCTCGACAGTCTCAGCACCATCGCATCTCAGGGGCCCTCTAACCTCTCTGTCGTCTCTGAGGGGCCCTAGTAAACCTCGTTGGTGGCCTCTGGCAGTCGTAGGGGCACACAGGCTTTGCCCTGTACACCCTGCCTTCTCTACCTGGCATGAGGGTGACAAAGAGGGCAGGAGGAGTCAGCGGATGCGAGGGTTCACCTGAACAGGACGGAGTAAAGCAACATGCCAAGCTACATTGCCCCGCTTCTGGAGTTGACACCAAAAGAGCTGTACTCAAGAGCCACTTTGACCCGCTTTTGCTCCATAAGAAGAAGATAATCCATGCCTACTGCAGCACTTTTGATGCTGAAGTGTGTAGCACCTTCTGTGCCACATTACAAGTGAATCCTGTCATTGCGGAGCTACAGATGAGCAATTTCTCTGTGCTTTGATTTCATCTTTTCAATTTTTTTCCCTCTCTTCCCTCAAAGTCTTGCACTTTTATGCTTCCACCTCACCATAAACACATGTATGACAAGTTTATAATTGCAGCTCCAAATCGGCGTGTTGGAGTGTGCCACATGGAGGCAGAGGAGGCCGTAATTGGCATTCCTACCTCTGTGTGCCAGCCGGTTTCTCTCTCCTCTCGTCAGAGTGAGAGTTGACAAAGAATGCGCCAAGCGTTTCCAATCCCACATCCCTCACTTTTTTTTTCTTCGCGGCCTGTGACGAGAAGAAGGCGAGATATGTGTGTGTGTGTGAGGGTGTGTGTTTTGGATTAGTGTCTTGCTTCACAATAAATCTTTGTTAAACAAATGCAAAGCAGATGGCACCGTGGTGTCTCCATACTGAGGAGAGAAGGAAGAAAGAGAAGGAGAGAGAGGGAGAGAAATGGAGAAAGAAACAGAAAAAACCCACACGCCTACTGCTTATTCTTATCCTCTGCAGACACACTGATCACGCACATTACACAGACGGTGACTGTGTTGAGCTGCAAAACACTTAATCCTGAAGTGGAAGCTAGAAGTGGTGTCTGAACACTGACGGACACCCAAACACATTCTGTTCACGAGAGAGAACATTTTGTTTATCCGACGGTGCGCCTGTTGATTTTAATGATAGAGCTGACATCATTTGCCCCAACGCACATGAAGGAAACGTGACCAGGCTGTGCACCGCATTAAGGAAAGGTAAGAGGATGTTGAGGGCTCTGCTGCGTCTCTACCCTTTCATGTCGAAGTGGCCTTTCCGCGTGAGGCCGGCTGCACTCAGCCCCGGCTGTCGCTGATCGTTATGGATCCTTTTCAGGATCTCGCGTGTTCCCCGACACAAAAAGAACGAGGAGGCCCCTGGGCGACGCCGTGCACTGTGAGATGGCCACAGATGGCCACGCGGTGAGACTGATTTGCTCGTCAGGAAACAGCTCAGAGGAATCCAGTGGCCATCGTTCAGACAAGTCTCACAGACAGCAGGGGGGCGGGCGCCACTGGATTCAGGGCAAATACAAAAATTCTGCTGTGTACTTCTCAATGAGTTATTTATTTTCCGCTCATTATAATATCCAACCTGACATTGTGTCCGGCCGGCCCCGTGTAACCTCGGTGAGGAATCATGGGATACACTTTTAAAAGCTAAAAGCAGCACTGAGTGGAGTTTGTACTTATGATGATAGGTGACAGTGTTAGTGAGCCACACATCATCACACACAACAGTGTTCAGACCCGAGTGCAGCTGCACAGAACTACACAAAGTGGAGATGTGCTTCTTTGAATTTCCTCAACAGTGATCCTACCTCCAGTTTTAAAAGCAGCACCAAACACCTTTCCCACTCCCATTTCCCCCTACTGGTAGAAAGTGGAATTACAGTTGTCGTAAATAACCCTGCCACATCTTGTTTTGCTAGCGCTAACAACAAGCTAACGCTAACACAAGCCAAATGGCACCAAAATAAGCCACAAAGTAAAAAGATCCACCGTGTTGGACTAAAATATTATTATTGACAAGTCCATTATCAACAAAGCCAGGTCACCATTAGTCCACATTGCCTTCTTTAACTCCATCAAACAAGTGTAGGCTACATCAATGCTCACTCTGGTTTTAGCTCTTTGCATTGCCTCCAGATACATCACTCTCTCACTTTCACTTCAAGGCTTTGGCTTTGCTGTTACAAAAAAATGAAAATTCTTCTTCTTGTGCTTTTATTATATTAGCTCCTGGAACAGCAAACAGTTAACATTCATAAAGTTGGTAAAGACCTCCCACTGGTGTACCAACCAGTGCCACTTAACTCATTCACTGTGAGCCATTTCCTGATCAGTAAAGCACTTCGCTGCCAGCATTTTCACAGTTTATTTAAGAGTCACAGAACATTGCGCTCTCTGATGATGTCAATGCCAAAACTACTAAAGCAAAGAGCAGACTTACCTCTTACATCAAGAAGAATCCGTGCAATTTGAGCGTTATCTGTTCTTTCATAATCCGTTGTCAAATTGTGATTGGCAGAAGCTTTTCTGGCAACTTTTTTTTATAGCAGCGGCCCAAAACGATCTCCTAACACATGGATTTTCTGCTTCCTGATCACGTGATGTGTGACGTACACGGATGAAGATCGGCTTTAGAGCTGGGACGTTTGTTGTCATGGTACAGGGGCTCGTTCCGGCACCCACACAGTAAAACAAATGCAAATGATGACTTTAGTCATTGTCAGTGAACGGTTGGATTTAAAATGTTAAAAGGTTAATGAATTAACTGTTAAGTGCAGTTTCCGGACAGCAGAGGGCTATAGAGGGCTGTCCAAAGTTCCTGACTAAAGAACCACTAAAACCAGTTTGAAAGCAATATCTTAAGGTGCTAAAACTCTTTAGAGTTGATTTAAGCTTTGGAAGGACTTTTACTTTTCTGTTTCCTACATTAAATCACAGCTTCACTCACTGTGGATTGTGATTAATGGACTTATTATGCAGAGTGCACCAGGGACATAATTATTTGCATAGATTCAGGAAGTAGCCAGTCTAATGCAAAGTGCCACAACTCATGCAGATGATCCCAGCATCAAGGTGCCGAGGCTCATCCATGGCATATATTTTTAGAATCAGTGTGTGTGTGTGTGTGGGGGGGGGGGGGGGGGGGTAATTTCAACACTGTAATCTGCTTTCTTTTCATCTTGCCTGGAAATGGAGAGAAAGAGAGAAAGCATCACTTAACATTGCAGCTTACTAGACAATTACCTGAGTACCTGTTCTCACAGCAATTACAAGCCCAAGACAAATAATTAGTCTGACAAATGACTGCTGGGCACTTCGCCCTTGTTGTGGTTGAGCCATGTAATTTGGAGGCTCAGCTTCCAATGCTAGTGCTGTGGTGGTAATTAGCAATAGGCAAAGTAACTTTACACCCACATGTGCTAGTATGTGTGCAGCACCGAGAGTTCACGTGTCACCACGGCATCGGATGCAATCAGGAGCTTCAGAACCTGGAGTCTGGGTTGCAGGAATCTCTGCGTGTCAGCCCTGATCTCTCAGCTGGTGACACAGACAGACGCAGCCCACCTGCCAGCCTGTCAGGTTGTCTCAGCGAGGGGCTGACACCATATTGTCAATGCCACAGATTGAACAGTGATCTTTTTTACAATCCCCTCTTCACTCCATCTGCCATCATCTGTGGTCTCTCTGCACATTTTCCGTGTGCGTATCTGCTCTTTCCTGCATCTTTTCCTTCATTCACTCAGTCCCGGTTGTCACAGCTGACAGTGGCTTGTCAAATGCTCCTGCAGCTGCAGGTTCATCCATCATTAAACGGCTGAGGAGAATTGAGATCATCTCTATCAGAGCCCTCAGGTGGTGCAGACGCAGGCTTGTAGCTGGTAGAAGGCATTGTTACCTCCACATCTGTCAAATTTGAGTAAAAGGCTACATGGTTGAGGGGAAAAGGAAGACTTACACTGGCAAATTCTGGATGATAGACCTCAAAATTAATTTAAACTGTCTGCAAAAATACATGAAATCTTGCTTTCTTTTCAGTCTTCACATCACACAGTAAGCGTGTGCATATGGGTTGGCCCTTTTATTGTAAATGCATACACAAACACCAACAGTTCCACCCAGTATGCACATGGCTTTGGTTCCCATGGGCCTCTTTAAGAACATTGGTGCTTAGAAGCAAATGGACCGCAGGTGTTTTCTTCTTCACGAGGGAGGAGATTTTACAGGAACAGAGATCCGACCCCTCTATGCGGATTAAGTGCAGGTAATGCAGGGCGTGTTCCCAGCCTGGCCCTGGGTGTCAGCGTGGGAGGCCACTTCTGATTCCCCTTCAGTGCATCATGGTGACCCTGGAGCTGCAGGCAGACCTCCACCCAGGAGGGCAGCGAACAAAAACCACACACTCAGACACACAAGCAGAGTTAAGCGCAGGTGTGGAGCCAAACAAAACAATAATACTCCTCATTAGGTTATTTTATAATCTACGGAGGCAAGGAGCCTAATTACTACAAGGTGTAAATACAGACGTTTCCATATTTACCACTCATGAAACAACAGAATGCCAGAGAAAAACAAAAGGGGAGGATCAGGGAAATTTTAAACACAACCAAGAGAGAGAAAAAATCCAGAATTAACAAACAAAGCCCTCTGTTACACTTATCATGCGATCTGATCAATCTATTTTTGCTCCTCAGCAGCTCTATTCTCTCTCCCACTCCCTCCCGTGTTGCGCCTAGAAAGAAACATTTTTGCACTTCAGAGATAAAAATCACAGCCTTCTCATCCACTCCTCTTCTTTTGTCTCCATTTCACACAACAAAGAGATAACACACCCACATGTGACAAGTCCACCCACATCCATCAAACTTCGCTCAAATCAGCCAGCAATAGGGAGAGAAAAGATGACTCTTTCAGCGGAGAATGGGCCAGAGAGCATCGATCACTCTCAGAGAGGCAAGAAGAGATTAAGTGTTGTGGAATGGCGTGGTACGATTCTGTTATGCATCACAAATGACTTTAAACCTCTCTTTTGCTCTACTTGTAGCTGTTGTTTAACATTACATGAAACATTCTGCAGCTGAATTAGATAAATGTTGTTTTTGTCTGGATTCTTTGTCCTCATTTATAAGCTAAACGACTCCGCTCTTCAAAGACAGCTCACTCAAACAGTTTTGTCTTAAATCAAACCAGAGTTTTTCAGACTAAACCTTTTGTTTTTGATGTTCAGGTCCTTGGCTGAAGTCTGGACTTGAGTCACAGGACAAGTCAGACTAGTCATAAGACTTGAAGGGTCTGTCATAAAGCTGGAACTCAAGGACTCGGACTAAAGTCACATGATGTGGAATCAAGTCTGGCTTATGCCATATGACCTGAACTTAAGTCTGACAAAGTAGTTTGAATTGGACTTGAGTAACTCAAGTTATATAAGTTGCATCAATTCTTAGTGATACGAACTAAACTTGAAACTTTGCATCCCAGGACTTGGACTCGGGTCACAAGACTTTGACTTCGATATGAATTCTGCCAAATTCCTCGTCATTATCTCCGATCTTCCTAGATCTTCTTTCAGTCCTCCAATTGTAACCAGTTAGAGTTTCTAGAGAGATGAAGAAACCACATTTCGTCACAATTTTTGACAGGTCTATTGTTCTTTGACCTTTATGACCTCTCCCCCAAACCACCTTATGCCAAACTTGACAGGTGTATTGTTTTATGACCTATTGTGATATGACCTTTTATGACCCCACATGTCAAGAAATGAATAAATGACCCATGAAGTTATTAATTATAGTCCCCGAGACCCCTTCTGTCAAGACAACACAGTCTCACACCCAAGGCGCAAGATGTGACGCATGTGACCAAGCATCAATATATGACGATTCGGGACGCCCCAGCGCGTCAGGAGACGACGATCAGGGACGAACAGCTGACACAGCGTCCCAGAGCATCGGTATCCGACGCCGGTGGTGAGACGGACATTAGAACCACTTGTGAACTACTTAACCTTCCCCTCACCCCAATCCTAACCTTAAGGTCACAGTTTATGGACCTTAAGGTTAGGATTGGGGTGAGGGGAAGGTTAAATAGTCGAATAATGTCCGTGTGACCGCGCACGTCAAACAGTGATGCCAGCGGAGCCACGTGATCCAGCGAGACAGACTGAGAACGTATCAGAATGGTGAAAGGCCGAAGAAACACCTCTAAGAAAATGGTGAAGCAAGAGGAGATGGATGAAGTGTCTACAACCGATGCTTCAACCTCTACCCAAGAGGAGAAGGAGGTGAAAGAGGAGAGCGTGGACACGCCGTTGCCGCTATCACAGACCTTGCTCTGTGAAAAATCCATAGCAATCCATCAGCTGTCTGCAGGGGGTGGCGCCCCCCGCAAATCTACATTCCACATGTGTACAGTTCAGCTTCCTCCTTTTGGCGATAAAGAGACCTTGGAGCAAATATGGCTGCTGGAACCATATGGCTATACCGGTAGTTTTGGGTACCGGTTCAACTATGACACTAAGGAGCTGTGTCCAATCCATGATGTGGCTGAGGACGAACCTCTCAAGCAATATTTATCACATTTAGCAGTTCTCTCCTACAACGACTGGGCAGTGCTCAACCTCGCAGTTCCACGCAGGGTGTACAAAGATGATCGTGAGAGACCTCGTCCGACTGTAAAACGCAACAGGACACAAGCTCTTCCATCGCTGGATGAAATCCAGAACACAGTGATAGCTTTCAGCGCTTCATGGGAGGGGCTGGAGGATGCAGATGGGCAGTGGATTTTCAAGGCCTCGGTCTGGGAGAGAGGATCATAGCTCTTTTTTGCGCTGGAAAATGTTCATGCTGAATGTGGTATTTACCGCCTTTTACAGGTTGTACCTTTCGAGGCCTGCTGTGAGAAAACAGATGAAGTGGCGGTTCATATCGCTTCACTTTTTTGTAGCAGTTGCTGCTGGAAAGACATTCTGACAGTGTGAAAAAAGCTGGAATTCTAAGCCCCGCCTCAGGAGGAGGAGGAACGGCGGTTGCATCATCAAACCACACCCCCATCACTAGTTATAAAGAGCTTCCAGCTAGAAACCATTTCATCCCAGATGATCTACCGCATCAGCATGATAGGTTTCTACACTCACTCGACCCTTGATGAACTATGGATCCCAGACAGCTTTTCCCTGCAACTGAGCTGGGTGCTAGCAGCTTCATCACCACCAAGATACAACGGCAGTCCGCGGCCCACGTCACCGCCACCACCATCATGCTTTCCAGAGGATAACTTCCCACGGCTCCCCACAATCATGGAGGTTCCGGAGACCGCCTCTGCTAACGCACCATTCAGACCCTGGATCGATGAGACTCCAGCGAGTCCTGATACTCAGCATCCTTCAGAGACATCAATCCCTAACTTGCCACCAGTTTCGCCTCAACCTGCTCGGGAGGACGGTGTGCAACAGCAGCAGCAGCAGACCCTCGACATCCAGAGCACTGGTGAGGATCCTCTACGTCTGTCATGTTGGGAGGAGTGGAGATTTTAGACCATGTGTGGTGGAGAGTTCAGGAGGCAGGAGAGCAGGCACGGATGAAAAATAAAAATGGTTTTAATGGTGGAACGGGAGCTACAGGACAAAACAAGCACATGCACATACAATGATCCGACGAAGACTGGTACAAGGAGGGAGGTATAAATACACAGGGAAATCAGGAACACATGGGCAGGTTAACGAGGGGCAGGTGAGAACAATAAGGACTAATCAGGGCAGGAGAGAGACACAGTCAGGAAGGCAGGGGCAGAATGGTCGCTCGTGTACGTCAAAGTTATCTTTCATAAAAAGATAATCAATAAAACGATTTATATAAATGGATCCAGAAGTTGTAGCCCGTCTCTGCCTACAATATTTTGATATTTTTCACCCTGTTGGTGGTTTTACTGAGCAGGTGCCACTTTTGTCATACGTTTCTTTTTAAAACATGTTTAGACTGTTCAGAATACAAATCCAGGCTCTGTCACGTTTGATTGTTGTAATTAAACTTTGTAGGTGGGGAAGGTCAGAAAAAGGATCCGATCATTTTGTTTTTCCCTCATTTACAGTGACGGAGATAACGGCGCAGTGCGCCTGGCTCTGGTGTTAATCAAGTTTAATTTTATCTATTTTCACAAGAAAACAGAACAGTTAAAAGCAGGGCTTGTGTTGACCGGACAGTTCCCGTATTTGACCGTTTATTTTGACGGAGAAAGAATAGAAAGAATTACCCCGACGCATGCAGACGAACTGACATTTTATTCTACGCAAATCGCAGATGTAGCTAAATCGCTCAAGAAAAGATTCCCATATGAACATCTGAGCTGGACACTGCTCAGCGCAGCATAAAGGTTATCCTAGGTCAAACCCCCTTTCAAACACCAGTGTTTACCTGCAGTCACACACCTGGCATGAATGAGTGAGGCATCAGCATGGTAATTCAAATAGAATTTGAATGAAGGCAACTGGACTTCTTTGGTTTAATGAATATAGGAGGGTTGATCTTATTGTAGCTGTCTATTGTTGCTTGACAAGCAGAAACTGTCACCTGCAAAACACCTCCTCCCTAACTCCTCATGGTTCGTTTGCATCGTTAGCCTCTATTGTGTGGGAGTCATGTTGATTAGATGCAGAAAGGTGTGATGTCGTGTTACTTTCTTGTAAATATGTATATAGTTTTTCTTCTTTGTTCCAGCATGACTGTTACAGTTATTACATTTTTTTCATATTATTGATATATTATTAATATATTGCAGAACAAACGTAGCACAAATGTTTGTCACCAATTTTGTTAGATTTGAAGAAGGTGTGTGGGGGTGGGGAACTTCACTTGGGTGTCTGAAGGACTCTAACAGGGGTTTCTTTAGAAGTAGGAATAGGAATAAAGTTATAGATGTCAGCAGGTTAAAAGATCAGCTTAAATTAATTTCACCATTAGAACATATGATGTTTTTTGGCGTGAGATCACCAAAAATGATAGGATCTTTTAAATCTTACTTTCAGATAAGCTGAAGACGTTCAGCACAGGGGCGGCGTTAGGCCCGGCTACTTGGGCTGAAGCCCCGGATGTTTCATGGAAAGCCCCGGATCTAAATTGCGGAAGTAACACGCAGTACCAAAGTCCAACAGAGAGGGAGCAGCTGGCAGTAGTTTGTATACAGCCTGCCTGAGGCTCCACCACTGAAGAAGAAGCCCTTCAGCAGCCGGCTTCTTCTACAGTCTCTGCCTGAAACGCATGAGTGAAGATGGACATAAGGACATTTTTTAGACCAAAAGTACAACGACAGAGCCCCAGCTTTGATGAGACTGGTGTTGACTCAGGTTTATGAGTCTTATTTGAAAATATTTGTTGTGCTGCTGGTTTGCCTAAAGTTAGCTTACTATCAGGTAAAGTTGTTGGAGAAAGAAAGGGAATATGTACTATCATCTCACACTAAACACTAACAGGAACAATACTCTGCCCTGAATATGCTTAATATGTAGCTTCAGATTAAAAATTATGTGGTACAAGACATATATGATGTTGACTAGTGCGTGTCACGTGTGCGCGCGTGCGTGTGTGTGTGCGTGTGTTAAGCCCCAGATGTTCTTCAGTCCTTAATCCGCCCCTGGTTCAGCAGCTGAAACTGGGGGTGGTGGCAGGAACTCCGCCGCAGAGAGAAAATGAATACCTGCTAGGAACAAAATAGAACAAACAAACCAAAAACCCCATACTGCTGGGATTCAACAATACAGCTTATCTGTGCAATAACATATCAAAATGATTTTAGTTTTAAGATAAGATGATAACAGGGCACCCGGTCGCGGCTCTTTGTGGACAAATTAGTTATTTAGTCGCTCCCCACCACCACTATTTTACAAGTATGCAAAAAATATAAAAAACGAGCGAGATTATCTGATGGCATACAGACTTCTGGAGACTAACATCAAGCACTATCAACCAACTCACCAAACTGCAGTATTTCTGTGGTCAGGTCTCTCTCCTGTCATGGTCTGCGTCTCCCCTCATGTGTCTCCTTGTGTTCTCCATCCCTCTCTAGGCTCTCATTTTGTGTCTCCTAGTGCCTGCTTGTGTCCTTGTCTGCGTCTCTTTTATGTGTCTCTTTGTGTTCCTCATGTGTCTCCTGTTTGCAACCCTCTAGATCATCCCTCCCAGGTCCTGTGTTCCTTCAGTCTTCCCCAGTCATCCCTCTGCAGTTATTATTTATAGGTTCAGCTTCTCATTTTATTAGTCTCTTTAGTATGTTTTCCCACAGGTTTTTGTAGTTTCCCTTCCCCTAGAATATTAGTTAATTTTGCGTTCTCATCTTGTCTTTAGGTTTTTTTACTCTTAGGTCATGTTAGTTTCCTCCCCGATTAGTTAATTGCTTTCACTTGGATCCTCTCCCCACACACCTGCAGCCTATCTGACTCCCATCATGCCCCAGTGTATTTAACCCTGTCTGCATCTCTGTCTGTTGTCGGTCCATTGTTTGTGTCAGCGTTGTTTTTGTGCTGTATGTGAGCTTTGCGTCTTGTCTCCAGGTTTTGTGCTCTAAGTGAGCTTTTGTTCTTGTCTCCAGGTTTTGTGCTCTAAGTGAGCGTTAATTCTCCTGTTGTTCAGGACTTTTGTTTTTGGCTTCCTGCCCTTTTTGGATTTTTCGTTCCTCATCTAAAATAAAAGGATTTACTTTTGAAACCGCTCCTGCCTCGTGTCATCTGGGGTAATCTGCATCTTGGGTCCTAACCTCCTCCTAGCCCTCAACATGACATCTCCGAGTCCGAGAGCTCCACAAGCGGTCAGCCCGTGCAGCCGACAGGCACTGAAGCGGTCAGAGATGCGCCAGGCTGACCACTGGGGAGAACCGGGTGGAAGAATGTAACACAGAAGTGCCCCTCCAAGAGCTTTGTCATATTTCAACTCATTTTTATGTTAAATGCACTGGGATTTACCATGGTTTTACCCATCGACATATACCCTATTAATTATTTTACCGTATTACATCTAAATTTCATGGTTAAACAGTACATGTTAAAATGGTAGTTAGCTAGCAACTTTGATAAAAAAATGAAGTGGAGACTCCTTGGACACTCTATTAGTGCAATTAATACCACAGCAAGTCATTTTGTCCAACAATTGCACAAATAATATCCAAAAAAGAATACACAAACACGGAGACTCAAAATCGCAGAACAGTTTTCAGGCGAGAACGAGGCTCTACTGAGGCCTTTCCACTCTGTGGTCACCAGTGTTGGGAACGTTACTTTAAAAAAGTAATTAGTTATAGTTACTGATTACTTTGTCAAAAAAGTAACTCAGTTACTAACTGAGTTACAAGATCATAAAAGTAACTAATTACCAACAAAAGTAACTACTTAGTTACTTTTTTCATTAAAGAATGCAAGAATTACTACAATAGTGAAATATAAATGACTAATGACTGGAACATAATAAAATGTATGTCCAAATGTTTTATATAAACCTGAATAATTTAAATAAATAAGCACTTAACAGGAGGAACTACTAACAGGAGCATTACACTAATCTAGACTATTAAAAGGTCACTGTGTGATATTTAACAAGACCCCAATCAGCTAAAAACTAAAATTGCAAATAGAAACACCTGTAAAGGTTCCCGAGCCTTTAAATGGTCTCTCAGTCTAGTTAAATTACAGAAATAAATGTAATTTTGCACAGCATTCTAATTTTTCCAGCTTCACATAATTGTGTTTTTAGGTTTTTAGCAGCATTTCTGTTGCTGGTAATCTAGTAACGGTTAAATAAATAAATAAAATCCTTTAAAATGACACTAGAAGAGGTACAAATCTGATGGAGGACTTAAATGTACTAACATGGGTCAGACCCAACCACAGAAGAGCTGAAGCTGGGTGGTAAACACACACAGGTAGTTCTGATAACACCTGAGCGCCCATAACGTCTGAGAATGATGCACCAGTGTTACAGCGGGACTAAAGACATGATCAGAAACAGGTTACAGCTGGATGATCTAGGAAGGCAGAAGATCGTTGCAGGACGTCTGCGCGGTGAACAGGTGAGCGGACCTTCGGGACGTCCCGCTGTCATGCTAAGGGCACGGCTGCAGACCTGCAGATTCGCTGCTGCACGCATTTTCTTATCAGTAACAGGAACGACGTTTTGATACAAGAAGACGAAATTAATTAGTTTGCTCGTTACAGAAAGAAATATTTTTTATTAACGCTGTTATTTTAAACGGAGTTATTCCCGTTGGGTCTATAGCAGGCAGTGACTGAGACCGTGAGGGTCTCCGCCAACCCGGCCAGTCATCATCGTGTTTGTAAGTGCGTTACCGACACCTCTCTCTCCCTGGCTGCAGCTGAAGTGTTGCAGTCAGAAAGCCTCACGCTGCTGCTCAACGTTCGACAACCACATAGTAACGCACAACGTTCCGTCCCCAGTAACGGTAACGGCGTTGCAACGGCGGGAAAAGTAATTAATTAGATTATTCCGTTACCTATAAAAGAACGCCGTTAGAAACGCCGTTATACTTAAAGGCGTTACTCCCAACACTGGTGGTCACGTGGGTCTGATGCTCATTAATTATACAGAATTTTAGGCTTTTAATACACTTAAACAGAAGAGTGACAAAAAAAATTCACCCCCCTCAGAGTTGTCATGAGTGTAAACTAGATCATTTAAACCAAAAACATGTTTTGGTACCAGGCTGTAAACATGTTTATTTCTGCTGTGAAATTGGTATTTTTAACATGGGAGTCAATGAGAATTTGCTTGCTTCTGACACCAGCCCCCAGCAGATGAGGGTGGAACTGCAATTTATTTCACTTCCACATTTTACTCAGTTTTGATTCGCATTGTGGGGGCTTGATATAGACAAATAAATCCCCAGCTTGGATACCTGAGCTGTGACACCCATACCTTTTTTTAGGCTACCAATATTTTGAAACAAATATTTTCATAAGCGTGAGCTTAGCCACTGCTGCAGGCTGGATGGGAATCGTGGCGTCAACAAGTCATCTCCATTACGTGTTTTTGTTCTGCTTACTGTGCTGATTGAAATCACCTGGTTCACAACTAAAGTTTGTTTCCTCTGGTCTGAAACAGACTTAAAGTGGGCCTACACTTGTTACTTTAACAAATCTGATGTGGTCTCTTAGCCTGGAAATCTAGACCAACCATAGTGATAGCAAAATATGTTTGCTCTGCAGGTCAGTCTAGCTACTCTTCATTGTAGCCTTAGCAGGTCTGCCATTGGACCACATAGTTTTGTCTCTTGCCAATCACAGCGCTCTACATTTATTTGACGAGTTGAACACAGCACTGGGATGGAGACAATTTACAAATATGACGCCGGCTCAGGAATGAAATGGCTTTGCATCAACTTTGTACGATTTAGACTTGGACTTTGCTTTGAGACATGAGCCGACACAGGCACTTAAGTCGTTCATTTTGAAACAGGATGCATTTGCTTCTTCCTCGTAAATGGCTGGGAGAGAATGTTCGGTCTGCTTACTGGTCAGATATCTCTGGTGCAGGACTTTCAGAAGTAAAACAGGAAAAAAGAAGCTTGGTTCTGATGGAGCTCACAACATGAAGGATTTACCCTGTCAGTAGTAATTTTCTGCCATCTACACTTTTGAGTTTGAATATAGCCATTTATTACTAAAACAATTCCCAAACATTCATAACACAAAACCACTTTGGCTGCTGGATGAGGACGTTTGGTCGACTCACATCCCAGAGAGCAAAGAATGTATGGGAATCCACGGCTCAAAATCAGCGTACATCAGGCAGTTGAGTTTGATCATTTGGATCGTTCATCATCATCATCATCATCATCATCATCATCATCATCATCATCATCATCATCATCATCATCATCATCATCATCATCATCATCATCATCATCACTTCCACTTTCCCACAAATAACCAAATTGCAGCACATATAACCAAACAGCAAAAATAGTACAAGTTAACAACAATCGCTAAAAAACTAACACCAAGAATGCCTTCTGAGGATCTTGGAAAGTTGTGTTAGTCTGCACCCTGGTCCAGTTACTGTAGCCCTAGTTCCTGGAAAAGGAACCGGTGTCTTGAAGGAACCGGTTTAGAACCATTGATGTAAATACTGGACATACTTTACCTATTGCCTTCTGTGGTTCTCTTGTAAGGCCAAAGGGCTGGTTCCCACCACCGCCATCTTGCCCTTGACACATGTCGTGTCATGCCCAGACAATCCAAAAATGGAAAAAGAAATATAGCTGAGAGTGGGGCTGTAAGGGTTGGAGCAAAAGATTGACACTGATAAACTCTTAACCAATGTAGCTATGAGCTAACTGAGGCTAACCCCCAAAGCTAACACGGAACTAACGGAGGTTTTCAAGTAAAACGCAGTTGAGCGACTCAAAAATGAAAGCAGCATCAATTCAAAAAGATTCAGTGTTTCTGTGGTCTCTATCAGGGAGATCCACAGGCAACCAGCATGACTACAGCCTCATATTAAAGCCAGGCGAGGTGCAGTCAATATCACAGCTTGCCCCTTTGTCCAATAATTAAAAGATTAACATCCAAACACAAACACACAGAGGACACAACTAAAGTTCAGAATCAAATAATTCGAACATCTTTTAACATGAAGCCATGGTCGAGGCCTTTCCTGGGGCTAGTCACTAGTGCTAGCGCTGACGCTCATGCTAACAGTCAATCAGATCAATTCCCCTTGTTTAGAACCAGCAAAGCGCTGGCTCTGACACCAGCACCGAACCGGTTCAGGAAGCAGCTCAGTCGAAAAGCCCTGTGTGTGTGTGTTCACAAAAAACCAAGAAAGAACTTAAACAACTGTTGCATCCTAACAACAAGCAGCAGTGAAATCCCCTGCTGTTTTTATTTTATTTTTTTTTATAATTTTGCACTGGTATTTGTTTTTATTAAACACAGTCTTTCGTAACTTCAAGGAGACATTGACTGTTTTTTCCAAGGATCACAAATAAATTAAAAATTAAAGTACTTCTACATATTAAAAAAATCTAACAATAAATAAATTATTGTTAAACCTGGATAATGTTGTAATATTTTTGTTACAGTCACATACTGTATGTTGTTTACTGTAATCCAGTGAAAGCATAGTATATTTGCTCACATTTAATATACTATAAGAATCTGGTGCCTGGCTGTGGCTAAATGTGCTTTTCTGACACACTAAAACATACAAATGGACAAAAATGAAAACAAATTAAGGGATTGATCCAATAAATAAATAAAATCTGGTTGCTGCTCCTGTAATGTGGGCAGAATAACCCTTTAATAATAGGACAAATGGCTGTGAAAAACATAACCTGCCAGACAGACGGACCATAAAATATGTCACACTTCTGATATCTGTTCAAATGGACACTGAAACAAAAACATTAACCCTACAACAGATGATGCAACAGAAATGTGATCCAACAGAAGGGAAGAAGGAAAAAGGTCAAGGTAAACTGGACTGGAGATTTAAAATGTTCATCACAATCACAGCTTGCCATCAGCTATTAAGCGTCCAGCAGAGGACAGCCACACAAATCCAGGCCTGACTGCCTCTCACAAAACCTCCTTATCTCACCTGTCCACCTGTCCCACTCACTCGTCCATCTTCCACCCGGCGACCGCCGTGATTGCATCTTTAGTGCTACTGCCAAAGCGACAGCTCTGCTGCAAAAGCAACATAAAGTCAGCCATTAAAAGAAGGCTTATTTATTATTTCTGAGACTCAAGGAGACAGCAGAGAGGATTGCCTCTTGCTTTGGCTCTGTGAGGGTGCAGTGATGGAGATGATGGTGGCATCAACTGTTCATTAGAAGAGAAATAGCAGAACAGCCCAAACCAGAGTTGTTCACCTTAAATCTGTCCTGATCATTTATTTATAACTGAAGTAATTACTGAACTGAAGTTGGTTTAAGTTCCCTCACAGACGTCATAACCTATAGGATGAGTTAGGATATTACAGGGTATAGGTTAGGGTATAGGTCATGTAAATGATTTTGTTGAAGACACTTTTTAAACGCATTTAATAAATTGCACTATAAAAATGCAGAAAAACAGATAACTCAGCAAAGCAGCTCCTGACCATCACACTGCCACCACCATGCTTGACTGTTGTTATATTTTTTTAGTAAACATAGATAAAAGATAAAATTAGGTCAAAAACTGTTACTTCCAGTTTTGCTGCAGTGGCAGCTGGTAAAAAATATCTTAGTGATTTCCCCTCCTGGTCTATTCAAATGAATAGTTGTTAAATGACTGCAATTACTAGTACTATTAAATGGGACATAATTTACAAATTTCAAATTTTACATCCTTTTTCCATGTGGGTTGCTACTGTCTCTATAAACACTTGGTTTCAGGAATTATATGCTTCTAACAAAACAAACAAGAACACATAACGTATACAGTGTAGGATTAAAAGCACATCTTTACATATACAGTGTAAGAAAAGCACAAGAAAAACATTTAATCAACCTCATAAAGCAAATGTCATAAAATGCCACTAGAATCAAGGATGTGAAGGTTGCCATGCAGTTAGCCTCATTGGGCCCATCAAAACCACCAGCAGGCAAGGAGGATGGAGAGGGAGGTTTCAAATCATCAACCCGTCGGACGGACACCCTACTGCTGACCCACCATGTACAGTTCTTCAAGTCTTTGAAATTTTTATTTCATATTTATCCAGGTTATTTTTGTCTGATACAAAATTTATGTTCCTAATCTGAGTCTGAAGTGTGACAATAAACAAACACATCTTTAAAGACATCTTCAATGGGCAAATCCTTTTTTCCTAGCAGAGTTAATAGGCGTGTTTCCAACATCTGAACCTTAGGGTAATTTCACTGGAACTTTCCAGCATGTGCCGCTTCAACCAGCCGGCCGAACAGGCTGTTTACCAGGCCATTTTCAGGAACTGACAAAGTACCTGAACAGAAGTAGTGACACGAAAAGACCCGGTAAAGTAGCTCAGGGGAACTTTGGCTAACTCACGCTAATTGGTTGAAACTTCGTAAGAAATGACATCAGCAGACGTCGTCTAAAAGAACTGGCATTGGTGAAATGTATTTATTTATTTATTTCCGTGTCCTGTCTGGCTGTGAAGCAAACAGAATTGATGTCTGAATGCTGGTAACAAGCCTTACAGATTTACTCTCAGGTGGAGCATCAAAGCATCTGCTTTTAATGTCACGCCTGATACTTACACCTTTATTGTTATTGTTTTTGAATGCTTTGTAATTCCGACCAGACACGGAGACAGAGGTGAAAGAGAAAGGAAAAGACAAAAGGTGTGTGTGTGTGTGTGTGTGTGTGTGTGTGTGGGGGGGGGGGGGGTCCACAAAAATAAACAATAATGAACAAGAGTCTGCTTCTAGACCTGCAGAAAGAGAAAGAACAGAAAAAATGGGACACACAACAATACAACAGGAGCAAGCTATCACTGCATCAACCTGATGATGAAATATAAAATCAACATTGTTTAACTGAACAATCACGATAATAAATCACAGTGCATTTAGTGGCAATGACAGCCTTAAGACATGTGTTGAACGTGCCCAAGCCTATACTTTTGAGAGCACCATGTGAGCACCTGTGTGTGTACAGGCGCTTGTTTATGTAAGGTTTCTCTATAAAAGCGTCCAATAGAGAGTGTGAGGGACCACAGATCTGCCCCACAAAGATGTGTAGGAGACGGAGGGAGCTCCAAGTCCCAGAGATCCAGACGCTGCCCCAGAACACAGGAACCCCAAGGAGACTGCAGCCAGAAAGGCCCCCGCCCCCCTCGAGAGGCACAGAGGATCGCCCCAGGGGGCCACAAACAGCAGCCGGCAGAGTCCCAGGAGATATCAGCGGAAAGCCCACAGGCCCGCCTGCAGCCTCCCAACCTCTAGCCCAAACCTGGGCATTTTACGGCCCGCGGGCCACATACGGCCCTTTGGTTGACTTTGACCGGCCCGTGTAAGGTTAATTAGAAATTACAAAATAAATGTATTTTCTCATTTTACCTCATGCATGGACTAAGGCTGCATTGCTTTTATTTTGAAGTTGTTTTTGACGTACACAATGACGCAATACGTATAGCAACAAGTACCCGCGGTTGACATGGTGATTGTAGTCCCCAGAAATGTCCGCTCATGCAAAAAAAAAAAAAAGAAAGATAGATGCCGAATGCAGGATTTTCAACAAAAATTTGACTGCTAAGTTTTTTTTTACTTAAGTCGGAGGTAAAGCCGTTTGTTTGGTTTGCGGGGAGGAGATTGCCGTGTTTAATGACTACAAGTCGAGTCGGCATTACGACAAGAAACACTCGGAAAAATTCAAGACCTTGTCTGATGTTGAGAGGGCACGGACATCCGAAGCTTTGCTAGCAAAGTTGCAAAAGCAGCAAGGCTTTTTTACTAAGCTTCACACATCCAGGGATGCAGCAACCAGGACCAGCTTTGTGATATCCCTCAAAATAGCTAAAAACAGCAAGCCGTTTACGGAGGGAGAGTTTGTCAAAGAGTGCATGGTGGACTCTGCCGCACTAATATGCCCTGAAAAAAAAGGCACATTTGTGCAAATTCCGCTGTCCAGGTGAATCATGACCAGGAGGATCGAGGACATTGCGGGGAATCTGGAGCTTCAGCTGCAATGTGAAGTGGCAAGTTTTGACTTTTTCTCATTGGCCTTAGACGAGAGCTGTGATGTCCGCGACACAGCCCGGCTGCTCGTATTTGTCCGGGGATAATGGACTTCAAGCTCACAGAGGAACTGGCAGCAATGCGGTCGATGAAAGGGACAACGACAGGGAGTGACCTTTTTACAGAGGTAAATGCGTGCATGGACACTCTGGGGTTGAAATGGGAGAGACTGTCAGGTGTCACAACAGACGGTTGTCCAAATCTTACAGGGAAAAATGTCGGACTTTAGAAACGCATGCAAGATAAAGTGACAGAAATTGATGCAGATCAAAAATTGGTGTTTTTGCATTGTATTATACACCAACATGTGTTGTGCAAGTCAGTGCTAAAATCAACCATGTTACTTATGTTGTTACTAAAATAATAAACGTCATCAGGGCGCGGGCAATGAATCACAGACAGTTTGTGGCTCTTTTGGATGACTCCACACAGCTGTCAGATGGCTCAGCCTGGGGAAAGTGCTGAAGAGGGTTTGGGACTTGAAAGCAGAGATTCGAGAGTTTGGCGAGAGGAAAGGCAAAGACATTCCAGAGCTCTCAGATGAGGATTGGATGGCAGATTTTGCATTTGCTGTTGATGTGACTGCACTGATGAATGAACTGAAAACCAAACTGCAAGGCAAGGGCCTTTTTGTTCATGAAATGCACAGCCTCGTGAAGGCCTTCATGAGAAAGCTGCAGTTTCTTTCAAGTCAACTGGAGAGCAACACTCTCACTCACATGCAAACCCTGAACGAAGTCACACCATCAGCTGATCACCTCAGCAGGTACTCATCCATGTTAGGAGCATTACATGGTGAGTTTTGAAGGCGTTTTGAAGATCTCAGAACAATCGAGGATGAAATGCACATGATTTCCTCTCCCTTTACCTGCATTGTGGATAATGCACCCAGTGATGTGCAGCTGGAACTCATTGACCTGCAGTCTGATGCAGTACTGGCAGAGCACTTTAAGTCAGGATCTCTGCTGGATTTCTACTCTTCTCTTAAGGAGGAGAACGTTCCAAACCTGAGGAGACATGCTCAGAAGATGTTGGTTCTACCTACATTTGTGAACAAACATTTTCAATGATGAAGTTTACAAAATCCAGGTATAGATCCTCTCTCACTGATGATCATTTGTCAGCTGTGCTTCGCATCTCCACCTCAGACATTCAACCTGACTTTGATGCACTCGTTAAAGCCCAGCAGAGACTAGATTTCTCTCACTGAATAAGAAAAAAATCGCTTACAACACAAAATAAGGTGTTTGGACCACAAATGTAGGCAACTAGCAGTGAACTGGGACACTTTTTTTGAAACCTCTTTCTCAAGGTCACAGTTCAGTGATTTTATTTTACAGACAATACTGTGTGTCTGTAGAATGCTAAGAACCTCTTTCCAACAATATTTGAAACTCAAAATGTGTTTTGGAGTGAATGTGACTGAAACTGTTAACTAATATAAGTAACAAATGTTTAACAAAAGCCAAATGCGCACTTTGTTTACCATTGCCTTGGGACATTTGAATACAATCACATTTTTGTAAGCCAACCTCACTTTTTCCTTTTTGCTCATTTATAACATATAGTCTACTCTTACCAGCTTGAAAAAACAATGGTATTTACTGCTTTTTATAAAGAAATACCATTAATATTATGCATAATTGACTTCAGCCTTTTGGCCTGGCCCTCCACAATATTTTCTGTTTCTCATGTGGCCCCATGGAAAAAATAATTGCCCACCCCTGCCGTAGCTGGCCGAGCCTGGGACCCAACGACCCGGGACCCAGGGGCGACCACTCCTGCCGGGGACCCAGCAGAGCCCAGGGACCCAGACCCCACCAGACAGCCACCAGGATTGATCAGGGAGACGCCAAAAATCTTAAACCCCCTGACCCGGGAGCCACGAACAGTCAGGCAGACCAAGGCACCACACTCCACACCAGGTGTGGCAGGGGGAGGGGAGACAAAGATCTATATTAGGGTTGTCACGGTAACCGGTATAGCGGTAAACCCCGGTAAAAAAGTTGACAATAAAAATAACCGTCCAGTTTTTAAAAAACTATATTATCTCGGTGGGTTTACCGTGGCCGCGGTTTCGGCGCGATGACCCTTACCAGCCACCGTCGCTTCAGCTGAAGTTCCCGCGGCGCGCACACGCACTTTTTAATTTGCAACGGCACCAAAACTTTGAAGCTGAAATAATGGCCGAAGGAGGCGACGGCAGCGCCCAGGACATCCATCAGCCCTCAAAGAAGACTAAATCGGAAGTATGGGCATATTTGGGATTTCTGAAAAATGCTGAGGGACAGTTAATAGAAGACTGCTATCCCGTTTGCAGAACGTGCAGGAAAAAAGTGTCTGCAAAAGGCAGCAACACTTCGAATCTAATGGCACATCTGCGTGACCATCACCCACGTCTCTACAGCCAGTGCAAGGTAAGTTAACATTAGCATTTTAGCTTAAATGCATGACGCGAGGACTTTTGGCTGAGGGAGAATGCAACGAGACACTATATACTGCAGCCGCAGCGTCCTCTGCCAACATTTAAACCGTGTCACGGACACCCTGTTGCTGGATGAAGCATCTTATTTGTTGATGATGAAGAGAAATATACAATTAGTTCCTTGTCATTGATTTGTTTACTTGTTCAATGCCATTTATACTTGAACATTTGGATTTGATTACATAGTGTAGTAGTTATTTTAGTAATTTGTTTAAAGTGGCTATTTATTTTAAATTCATATTTTTTAAGGTTGACTTGTACAGTGCTCAAGTCAAGTGTGGACTGGAGTTTTAGATTTTCATTCTGATAATGAAGAAAACAAGTATATGAGAAAACAAGTGGTGTTTATTTGATTTGTTTACATATTGTTTATGTTTTGAATGTTTGGATTTGTATAATTTAAACCTGCACTGACTACTGTAACATGTTCCAGAAAAATAAGCTATTTGTTCCTTTACTTGTGAAAAGTTGCACTTTTGCTAAGGCTTTGTGTTATTTTAGGTTTAATAAACACTGTTAAACCTTTTCAGAACTATTTCAGTTTGTGTAGAACAGGACTATCAATGCTTTCTGAACATATGCAACACCGTTTAAAAAATACCGCGATAATACCGAAAACCGTGATAATTTTGGTCACAATAACCGTGAGGTTAAATTTTCATACCGTGACAACCCTAATCTATATCATCAAAAGAAGTCCCAGGAGAGGGGAGAAGTCAAAGGCCCCACCTGACATATACAGTCATACACAAACACAGTCACACACTCCCTCCCTCATGCTCACACATGCACATACAACCAAAGACTTACAAAAAACGCACAACGGACACCCATTCATGCTCCCCATACACACCCTATTCACTCTGGTCCCGGTACTGCTGCACATTGGGTACAACCATTACTGGTTATCAGAGTTTGACCTTTTGCTGGGGTGCTGATGAGCAGGCTCCCCCGCCCAACGCTGAGCACAGCAACCCACCACCCCCAGACCCCAACCAGACGGCAAGATCTCCCTCCTAGCCTCCAGCCCCATGAAGCCAAGCAACAACAGAGGTGTGCTAAGACCCCTAGTCTCCCTCCGCCTGCTCCAATATTGGTGAAATTAAAATAGTTCCTTGCAAAGCACAAGCAAATTATCACCGTTCACACAACTTTAAAATTGCCGCTATTAAACCCCCAACACCAACAAACAAAGCGGAATTCTCCTGCAACACTGTAACTCACATGGTTTGTTGTCTCACAACAGCCTAGAATCTAGACCGTCATTTGCCAAAGCAAAACTGACAATCTAGCAATGTTCCTTTGGAACTTCGGCACCCCGGCCAGTAATGTGGCTGGCCAGTCACTGCATGTTTATTTAGAAAAACAATGTGGTATTTAGTGTATTTTTTTTTTACGTTTTATATAGTTCTTTCACAACGTAATGGCGGACTGCCCTGTTGGCTGAAATCCATAGCAGTCCAATCACAGCTCTCTATTGAGTTGGTGGACCAATTTTAGCCCTCTGTCAGCCTAGTGGGCGGGATGTTACTGTGACTGAGCAAAACCGAGATGACCAGGGCTCTGTCCGCCCAATCACAGCACTCTGTTGGTGGACGGATGCTACTGATACAAAAATAGCAATGGTTGGTTTGAAATGGCTTTGGCATCAACTTTGGACTATTTAGATTTGGGCTTTTCTTTGAGTCAGGAGGGTGTATATGTCAAAGGATGCATTTGCATCTACTGTGATGGAGTATAGGGGACTGTCTTGTTGACTGACATTCGTAGCAGTGAGTATGATACGTTGTTTGCTATCCAACAGCATGCAGAGACATTTTAAAAGACAATAGTAGATCATACACCATGACTGAGATCCGTCAATGGACCATGGCCAGACTATACATCCACATATATAGAGTGGCTCACCAGGCTAGTCTCACACAGCCTTTTCTGGTCATTGAACTCCACATATCACATCAAACAGCTGCTCAACCGATCCTCCGAATGGATTAAATTTCTGTTCTTTGATGGAAAAAAATCTTTTAATATTACTATGGATGCTTTTTGGAGCTGATCAGTGACATCACTCGCTGCCAAATCAGCCACGATATCTCGACGTCTGCGCAAAGTCCTTAAAAGGCTGAATTTGTTTGTAAACACAACTGCTGAGAGGACCTGGCTATCCGTTGTAAATCCCAGCCAAGTTCCCACTCCCAGAAATTATTCTGAAGATCTGACAATGGAAACCTGTGTAAGTGAGAGAAAATAGCAGGACAGCATTTTAACTGGTGCAGAATGTAAAAAAACAAACAAAAAACCTAAAATCATGTTTGAAATAAATTATGTTTGTGTAATTTCACCCAAAAAAGTTTATGTTGTATATAATTTGATAAAAGGGAATTCTCTGTTAGATAATGAGGAGTTTTACCGCTCTTCCTTGTTGGACAGAACAATAGTTCAGTGCACTGACGGCCCCACAATGTGTGTGTGTGTGTGTGTGTGTTTCCTTATTCTTACTAAAACTTACTAAATCTGTGTTGTCTTGTTTGATGCCAAAGGCATAAAGGGCTTTAAAGTCAACGGGTGTCGTGCTACTACCACCAGGCAGCCACCCGACTCTGAAGCCAACATGCATCACACTTATTGACGGAGGAAGTTCCACGTGTTTCTGCAGACGGCCCTGTCCGCCCGCGTCTCCGCTCCCCCGCGCTGAGATCCGTCCTTACAGAACGAGGTCAAGCCTGCATAATGACCCTAACGAGTCAAGATCCACTGGATTAGATTATTTCAAACTGTTTGCAGAGCTACCGTTTTGACAACAAATATCCCCGAGCCACGGAGTGATGGTCATTCCCTGGCTGCTTCTGACATCGCAAAAACAATGTGTTGATTTGGATTTCACGTTCAGCCGCTCGTTGTGTCCACACGGCTTAAGCAGAGAGATATGTCATTCTGGGGGTTAGGCTAATTTCAGCCAGGCCATTTTAGATGATGTCAGTAAGCGCAGTAGAAAATGGAGCTGACCTCTCCTGCCCTGCGCTGCTCTGCTGAGTTAGACTTTCCGTTCACCAGATTTGGTAAATCTGCCATATTTATTTCCCCCCACTGTCCACTTTATTACTGTGTGACTCGTATATCGGACACGCCACACCATGACAGATCGCCAGCCTGAACCTGCAGAGGAACGCCATCCTGCTTCTGTAATGCAGAGAGATGGGAGTGTTTGGTTCAAAAAGTAAAATACACCTCTCCCTCTGTCTGTCTCCTCTTCATGAAACATTTGGTACAAACGTCACCCTAATCCTCTTTGTCTTTGGCTGTAATTATCAACCCCACAGTTTAACCAGGCCTTTTCCTCTCTTCTCTCACAATATGTCTCCTTTGTGTTTCTCCTTTTTCGTCGCCTTTTTTTGTTCCCCTTTCTGTCTTTTGATTCTAGCGGATTGAAGAAGAACAGGCCTGATTGTCTTGCCTGAGGTAAGATTTCATAGGTTTACATATCAAAGTCTATAAATAGATAACAGCTTTTGAAAGGGAAAGTGAGGAGAGAAGGTGTGTGTTTCTGTGTGTGCACGCGTGTGTGTGTGTGAGTGTGTAGAGATGGAGAGGCTTTCCCGCTTGCATACACAGCGAGGAGAGCTTCCACCAAAACAAAAGGGATTATGGCGTTTCAAGGGTGTTGTGTTTGCTGTGTTTATTCACATAGCTCATGGGGCTGCGCAGGACCGGCAATGAATGTCAATGTCAGGCAGCGAAAACGCTGCAACACAAGATAAATACGGTGAACAATAAACACAGATTAAGGCAGAATATGTCACACCACATCATACACGGATCCAGAGTCTCATGACATCGAGTAACCCTTGAAAGTGTTGACGCGATAATGTTAAATTCAAAACCATGATGGCTGCCTACTCGGGGTGCACAGATGAGACCTTAGTTTGGCGGATGGAGGTGTCATACACCTGCTTTAAGAAAACCCCGGATGTAGCGGTGGTGATTTAGTAAATAGTGGACAGTGTAAACAAATAACCGTTCTGGATAAGGAAAACAGCGATAAATGTATCAAGTGCATCAGTTGAAAGAGGTGTTTTGAATGTACTAATTGGTTTGGAGTCTTCTCTCTGCAGCAGGTGCAGGTGCAGCAACACGCACCGCTAATGTGCAGCAGCAACAATATCTACGTAACAGAAATGATGCCTCAGCAAACACACTATCTCCTTTGTGTAAAATAAAGTTTGCCCAGGAGTTGCGTCTGTAAGATAAAGGCTAATGTGCACAATATTGCAATTTATTAGTTAACAATCGGAGTCTTAACTTCAACTTAACTGATAGCTTTTCCATTTCCTTTTTTTTTATTTTTTTGTGTTTCCACATCTAATTACACTTTCATTCATCAATGTTGATTAATAGGTCCTGTGGCACGCCTGCCTCATTTTACTCTCAATTAAGCTGGTTGATGCATGTTCTCATCAAGCAAGATGCATTGGCCTGGTTTACTTGAGGCGCTATTAGTGGACACTGTAATTAGTATCCCAGCACATAGAACTTCCCCCACCTCCTGAGCCCCTCTCCCCAAGCTGCCATCCCTGGCCTCTTTTAAAGCCTTCCAAATAATGGAGATAACAGAATAGATGAGGGATGAGCGGTCCGGTTCACGTTAATCATCTTCCACTCTGTGTTTTTTCCCCCCTTCCTTTTCTTTATTTCTTAGCCGGAGAATTGTGGCTTGTAAAAATCACCAAACTCCCAACGCCTTGACAGACCTCTTTGTGTGCCAGCCACTCCAGCTCCTCCCCACATTTTCCTTATCAGTGGGGAGATGTATGTCTTTATCACATTTCACACTCAAAAGGGAACAGCCGGCTTGATGCATTTGCCAGTAAGTAAATGTGGGGCTTTATCGAAAATTTCAGTCTAAGTTGTTCACATTAGGCCTTGTGCTCTTTGAGGAGCCACTCTAAAAGAGGGGCTGATTACACGCTTGTTGCTGTTGTGATACCAGCCCCAGCACTGCAGCCCCTTTTTTCTCGCTCAGCTAGCTTTCCCCGAGCGATCATCTGCCTCTGATTCCCTTCACTTCAAGGGATCTCTCTCTGAGGATGGCTCTTGGGGCCTCAGCAAAGAGCCCAGCTGGGCAGGCAGATACTAAAGGATGGGTGAAAGATGGAAAGAGATGGAAAGATGGAAGAGTAAGAAAGAAGAGCAGGCAACGGAGTGGCTGCTCTTTGTGCTTCAGACGCTGTAGCCATGGCCTCGTCTCGTCCCCGTGTCTGTGCAGACAGCTCCCATGGGCCCCTGCGCGGGGCTTGTAAGTGCTAATTGGGCCTGTTAGGGTCAGCAATTAGCCAGCTGCTATTGAAGGATCGTGACAGCCAGGCCATTCACAGACCAGTCATTCTTTTATGGCAAAGAGAGAAAAAGCAGAACAGAACATAGATGGGGCTGATGTTCAGACAAGCAGCGGACAAGCCATAGAGGATGATGAACCAACAGGATGTCCCACAGAGCGGTGCTGAGGTTTGACTGTGGAGGGGGTGGCTGCGCCTCTTACTGACTTCAGTAAAAACTGATGCAACTCTGCAATAAATAACCCATCCACAAGAACTGCTCTCTTCGTGTATCAAATGAACAGTTTGGAAGTGGTTGAGTGTGGTTGGACTTGCTGTGGGTATCTGACTTTGTTCCGCAGTCACTCAACTGCTGAAAGGGCCTTCCCAAACTGTTGCATGTTATGCAAATACTAAAGCACTTGTCTTTTTTCCTCAGGATAAAGTTTTATAGAGGATGTTAAAACTAAAAACACTAAGATGAAAACATTCCTTGTAAAATTGGAAAGAAAAAGAAAGATATTACATCTTAATGTGTAAGCAAGCACCTGTGAGCAGCAGCGCAGGTGTGAGTAGCTGTCAGATGTTGGCGACAGGCTGTAAACTGCCTGACAGCTACTGAAGCCATGCAGACACCACTGAGGCTCCCTAATGAATATGACAGGGGGTCATTAGCAGATCTGGCCTCTCCGTGACCACAGCTGTCTCTTTAATAATCAGGTATTCCGGTTCCGACATGCTGCTAGCTCATAACAGAATGTGGCGTTCCATTTTCCTTTAGCAGTAATGTTGAGTTATTTAATTTTTTTTACTAAAGTGTTGATGATAGGCACAAGGTTACATTTTAGCTGAACTGCTTTGACAAGATGTTGCAATGCCAGCAAAATGGCATGTGTAGAGATACCGATGTAGGACATCATCAGAAAAATATATATGATGAAACGGGATTTGCAGAAAACAGCCAAGCAGAGCAGCAGAGAGTTGGGAAAATATTACAAGTAGGTTCTTCATGTTGCTCTTATAACTGACTTAAACAATTTTTTAAAAGCTTGTTTTGCCAAAAGGTTGACCATGCATCTTTTTCCGTACTCAGCATGGTTACATGGGCTTCTAGATTATTATATGGCTATAACTGAGCTAATACCTAAACAGAATGGGAGCCTTTAAAGGTGTGAAAATGTGTTTAGTCAATCCTTGTGCAGTGGCCTCTGGTAGCAATGAATGTCTTGTAAGTTGTACTCAGGAGGGGCATACACACCTGTACCAAGAGGGAGGAGTCAGCTGGAGAAGAGAATCTCTTCAGACGGTAGGTTCTGGAATAATACTTCCTGATATTTGGACATATCGCCTCGGATTGGATAACAGCAATGCGACTACCATTGACTCGCAATGTGGATGTTTTATCTCCACAAATAACACAAGTCTGGAGGAGCTTCTGCCATGTGGTGGAGTTGCTAATGCTAACGGTTAGCTTCTACTATATGAAAAGTTATGTCTCCTGGATGCTAAACCAACAAAGCCTTCCTTGTCACTAGTCAAGATGGGTGAGTGTATGAATGTCAAGTGAGAGTGTGACTAGTAGCAGCTGGTGAATTATCCTTTTTTTTTGGGTGGGGCATATTCATGCCGACTGCGATTTTAGATGCACTAACCACATATTACCACTAGGGGTTGCCAAATTACCGTTCTTAACATAGAATCCACATTTTACCTCAACAATGACGTGTTTGCTTTCTTCCAGTTAGCCAACAGCAACACAAATATTAAACAAATGATGGTGGGGGTGAAGCAGATGAAATAGCAGGAAATGCATAATGGCTGAAGGAATGCACAGCATCACTGCAGCACAGTGCATTTGGCACATACTGTACAGTTTAATGGAGTTACACATCAGATTCACAGAGTCCTGTTGAGACGTCACTTCCAGGGGGGTTGCCCCTAATGTTTACATGAAGAGAAATTTACTTTTCTGCATAATCTGGGTTCCTTTTGCTGGATTAGGAGTAGGCTAGTTTGGTTTGACTTCAACCGGACTAAGGTCATGCATTTAAAAAGGGCAACTTCATAATTTGGTTTTATGAGTCTGCATGTAAACACAGTGTGTGTGTTTGCATGCTATTTTTCCGTTTGTTTGCTAAACATCTCATCAATCCCTGGATGGATTTTTATAAAATATTCAGAAAGTAATCAGTGGATAGATATTTACAAGTGATTCTCTTTTGAAGTCAATCCAGTTCAAGATGGCCACCATAGTTAATCAAACTTGTCTGTCAATCGATTAATTTCAGAGATATGGAGCTAATATCAGACATGACTGTAGCGACAACTCTAACTACACATTCTATAGCGGAGACTCTAACTACACATTCTCTGGGTTCCAACTAATGGTACTATGTCAATGTGAAGTTGCATAAAGTTATTTTCAAGATATTACTGCAGTTAATATGTCTCCTTTTCTATCCTTTTTCAACGTAGAAGTCTTTGATTTGGTGTGTTTAACTGATAATACAAATAAATACACTTTCTACAAAAACAAATAAACACTCATATCTAACACAACAGACTTGAGAGATTTCCGTGGATCAGATCAATGCTGTCATGGACTGCACCACTAAAGAATAACATTGGCATCTTGCAAAGCCAATAAGCCACTCCATGCAATGCTTCACAGTGATTTTAGAACAGCTAGCAGGCTTTGATTCGGCTTTACATGATGCCTAACAGCACCTCTTGGTTTCACCAAATTCACTGCAAATGTGCGGCCTCTCATCGCTTACAGCTTACATCAAATAAGACCTTTTTACAGCAAATAGTGTGTGAGTAGCATGAAGTGGCAGGTGTATGAAAGGCAGCGAGGTTAGAGTGTTTTTCTCACAAGTGGCCCTCTACTCATATGTGTGCATTCCCTCTTTATTACACTCCAGTTCAGAGGTTTGTTTGATTGCATATTTGTGTTAAAGATCAAAGGAAAAAGTGAGGACGAAAGAAATGCTTCAACCTGAAGTTGTCATAGCAACAGTGCCACTGTTTTCTTTAAGCCTTTCATTTCTATATTATTGTTGAGTGAAGGGAAGAAGTTACTGTATGTGTGTGTGCGCGTGTGTGTGTGTGTGTGTGTGTGTGTGTGTGTGTGTGTGTGTGTGTGTGTGTGTGTGTGTGTGTGTGTGTGTGTGTACATGACGGGTGGGGACTTGTTGTGCTGCGGGAGAGTGATGGGTTAGGCAGGATGACAGTCTGGCACAAGGGGCGAGCAAAATGGCGACTGAACATGCTTGGATCTGGGGAGATATGTCAGTCCTGCAGCCAGCCAAGCAGAAACACACAGGAACACTTAGGAAAAAGGTGATTCAAAGAGGAAATAAACAGAGGCTTCATCTTAGATATTCCCGTGTACCGGGAGACAGCAAATAAAGAGACAAGAGATGATATTCTTTATCCTCCAACACAATAAGATTGGATTGAAGCAGGTTTTACTTATTACCCATGGGCCTAATTAACTACAGGCATTACAGAATCTGTAATATTTTACTGCCAATAACGACTAAACAGATTTAAGTTATGCCGTCTTAAAGGGAATTTTTGGTCATTTTGAAGTTTGTTTCTTTCTAAAACGTATAAATAATTACTGTCTTGTAGATATCTTTCTGAAGGAGCTCTGTTTGCATTCTGTAGGAAGGCTGAGTTAAAATTCAACCCAAAATGTAACCAGTTCATTGATTATTCCTTTGACAACTTTTCCACCATCATTAGTGTAACATTACATACTCATGCACATGAAATTCGTTGATTTCTTATGTTTTTTAATAAAAGAACCAAATAATGTTAAACTGATGTCAGTAAGGATGTTTATGAACATAAGCAGCATGAGCAATGGTGCAACTGAGGATTGAGATGTCCTAACATGTTGGATTTATATCACATTCACTGTCTCATCCAAGTGGAATTTTGTTATTTCTCCCAACCTAAAACATTTCTAAACTCCTGAAGTTTATGTTCATTTGTTTGTATGTGTAACCGGATTACAGGATACAATAAGATAATTAAAAGAAAAAATAAACAAATGGGCCAATAATTAGGTTCGGGGAGAATTGGAGGTTGTTTAAGAATGACTGGAGTCACGGGTATAGCATGAAACGGTTTATATACTAAATTTTAATAATAATGGGAAATATAACACATAAAGATAACACACAAAAACAGATGAAAACAATCAACAATAGTAAAATGCTCGGTATGAGATTTGATCATATGAGTCACAAGTCAGCCGGCGTCAAGTCAAATCCCCACGCTTGGGGTGAAAGTCAGAGTCCGGTGGTGCGATTTTTTCCTACCGCACCATTGAGATTGTTCACAGAAGAGAGCAGTCTGCTCTTCAGTTACTTGAGATGTCCTGGTTCGTTCAGTGGTTAAGGCTCGCCATCTCCCTCGTCAGGAAGAAATCCAGTTCTCGTTCCAAGTGAGTGATCATAGGAGTCGGGATCAAACCCAAGGAGAAAAAAAAAAACCCAGCCTGTAAACAACAGGACTGTTAGCAAGTTGGCATCGACCCTTCTCGTCACATCACAGCATAAAGTCTTACAGACTTAAACAAATGCTTCACTCTATTGGCATAGCCAATCATGTTTGGGTTCACAGTTCAACTAACATAACATAAATTTGATTGTCTATTAAAATAATTCTCAGTAGCTCTGGAAATATAATTACATATGACAACAATTGTTCAGCTCAATAGGCTCAGTTAGATTCTATTACTCTACACTATTCGACAAGAAATACATTCATGACAACAAGGATACATTTAGTTGTGTTTCTATACAGCATTGTGACACCTTGTATATCTGTAACACAATAAATAAATAAATAAATAAACAAACAAATAAATAAATAAATAAATAAAATTTTCTATAACAAAATTAAACAAAATATAAATTCTGGTCCTTTGGTCCACCTTTGTAAAATAATTCCTCCCTAATCAGTTAGCTTTTATTTATTTTTATTTATCTATTTTTTTTATTATTAAATGTTTGGTTAAGGGACGCATTGCTAATTCTATGGCGTTAACTGGCGGTTTGAGCCGTTAACTCCTGGGAATCCCATATGCCGTACCGCCGTTAACTGGCGGTTTGAGCCGTTAACTCCTATATGCCCTACCACCGTTAACTGGTAGTTTGAGATGTTAACTCCTGGGATCTAACGTCTAGCAGCCCACTGCTGTCACCTCGGTTGCTGTAATTAGCTTTTTGAATTTAATAATTTACTGAATTTAATCTCATTCACTCACCAACGCGCTCCAACGGTTCCCTCCTACAGAGGATTGGTTCACTCTGTCGTCTCCACACAAATCTATAAGAATGGAATTAATTTGATAAGCTATTTAAGTTTCCTTTTTTTTTTAAGTTGCATCGTTAGCTTTTTCTCTTCTTTTTTCTTTACTCACCGCGTTGGTTCCAAGTTCCTAGCTCTTATTAGAAGGAGTCAAGTCCGCCTCTCCCTCTATCTATGCGGCACCCAAATCAGGGTTCTTCATGGCCTCGACCGTTGTTTTTTTCTCTCTCTCTCTCTCTCTCTAACCGCTCAGTCTTTGCTTTCTGTATCTGCGTGCTGCACAGCCGTTTGTCTCTCCTCTCGCTCAGCTGCGTCGCACGGTTTTATTTCGCGGAGGCGGGACTTATTTCTCTCAGCCAATGAAATTTCAGATTCCCACCTGGACCAATAGTATACAGCTTTCCTCTTCTGTTTCTGTTAGTGATGTTCAAGATTCTTGTTTTAACCGATGTTTAATATTAAACTCGTTATTTTAGTTATTCACCCTTCCAATAATTCATTATGAAATTATCTATTAGTTAATTAGATATCTATTAATTAGTATTGTTAATTTCCTTAATTTATATTTTATATTTTATCTAAATTGAGGATGGATCATATTAGTAAGCCAATTAGTTAATACCTCATTAAGGTTCTAGCTTCTGGGTTACATCCTCCCCCATTAAATATCATGCACGTCCCTGTGCATTGTTTCTACGGGGTACACAACTTCTTGAGTAAGAGAGTCAATAAAAGCTTTATTAAGTCCTTGGAAAAGGGACCTAACTACGGTCACTAGTGGATTGCCCAATTGAGAGTAAGTTAGTCTTTGAGGAGGCTGACTACTTCGTTCAGATCTCCTGACATACATCTCTGGTTGCACAGTATCATGCTCATCCGTTTCGGTTTGATTCTCAACTGAGACAGGACGAAGTGAGCTCTCTGTTTCCGACAGAGCTGATGAGCTATTCTCTAAGACTTTGGTCTTTCCAGATGTATGTGTCTGATCGTGTATGATGGGTTCAAAACTTACATCACGTTGCTGCGACTTTAGGACACCATCCAATTGAGGTAGGTTTGTGTTAGTTTCATCCCCCGTTTCTACGTCAGGTAAGTATACTTCGTTTTTTTTCGTTTTTTCAGGTAAGTATGTTGGTGCTTCTTTCACTCTTTCAGGTAAGAATGTTTCGGTGTTGATGCCTTTGTCAAGTAAGGACAATTCAGCATTTTCATTACCAGCTAAGGTTGGTTCCTTGCGATCCCCTGTGTGTAAGGATAGTGTGTTTTGTTGTTGAATATTATTTACCGGTCCTGAATCTGCTATGAGTTCCCTATTTGGCAAGGTGACCGCTATTTGATAGGATGGTCGGTTTAGCACTTGTGGAAGATCAGAGTGATAAAACTCATCTACCTCTTCGTCAAGTGGCTCATCTGGGTCAGGTTCTAAGGCTGAACTCTGTCTTGTATGAGGTCTGCTAGGTTTCGTAACGCGTTCTGTTTCATTTTCTAATGAAGAGAGAAAACCACAAGGCAGTAAAAGATCTCTGTGGAGTGTTCTGTTGGGTCCTTCTCCGTTCTCTGGTTTTACAGTGTATACTGGCAAGTTTTCCATCTGTTTGAGAACTATATACACTGTTTGCTCCCATTTGTCTGCTAATTTATGCTTTTCTCTTAAGCGAAGATTTCGGACTAAAACACGATCTCCCACACCTAGTGTGGACTCACGAATGTTTCTGTCGAACCGTTCTTTGTTCTTCCTCGCTGTTTTTTGAGAGTTTTTTATGACAATGTCATAACTCTGTTCCAGATGACTCTTCAGTTCTTTAACATACTGAGAATGAGTTATAGAGGGCTTGTTCAAATGCGGTAACCCAAAGGCAATATCTATAGGCAACCGAGGCTGCCTACCGAACATTAGCTCGTAGGGAGAGTATCCCGTCACGTCATTTTTTGTACAATTGTACGAGTGAGTAAGTGGTTTTACAAAATCGCGCCAGTGATGTTTCTCAGTGGCTTGTAAAGTTCCCAACATGCTGAGTAATGTACGATTGTACCGTTCAACGGGGTTGCCACGAGGGTGATAAGGGCTCGTTCTGACTTTACGGATACCAAGTAAAGAACAAAGTTCCTTGATTGTACGTGATTCGAAATCCCGTCCCTGATCACTATGAAGACGCTCAGGAAACCCGTAGTGGACTAAAAAATGTTCCCACAGGTTCTTCGCGACGGTGGTGGCTTTCTGATCTTTGGTTGGGATGGACACTGCATACTTTGTAAAATGGTCTGTAATCACTAAGACATCTTTAGTGTTCTTACTGTCTGGTTCTATGGAGAGAAAATCCATGCAAACTAACTCCATAGGTCTGGTGGTGGTAATACTCACCATTGGAGCAGCTTTGTCAGGGAGGGCCTTCCGACAGATACATCTTTCGCAAGTTTTAACTTTGATTTCGATATCACTAGCCATTCTTGGCCAGTAAAAACGGGACCGAATGAGATCTGTCGTACGTTCAACCCCAAGATGCCCCATATCATCATGTAGGCTTTGCATGACTGTTGAACGTAATGAATCAGGCAAGACTAACTGCAATGATGTCTCTGGTCCTAATTGGCGTCTCCGGTACAGTAAATCATTTTGAAACTCAAACCGTTTCCACTCTCTCAAAAGGTTAAGAACCACCGGGGGTTCTGCAATAGTATCAGTTGGCGGTTTATTGTCAGTCATAAGCAGCTGAATGACTCGGCCAATGGTTGGATCTTTCCTCTGCAAGGAGACAAGGTCAGCATGGTTATACTTGGGCACAGCAAAGAAACTGTCACTATTGTCTTCCAACTGGAATAGGTCTGGAATGGCCGCTGCAGACATGGCAAGTGACTGAACTAAACCACAAGGAGAATCAGTCTCATCCAAGACCATGTGCTTTTGGCATGTTGCCTTCACTGCTTCGGCTTGAAGTTGAAGCTCGACTTCTTTGACAGAGGATAAAAGATGAGATCGGAACTCATCTAGTCGTTGGCATTCCTCAGTGAATTTTGAGTTGTCTTCAGGTTTATCATGCAGCCTCCTAGACAGGCCATCCGCGTCAACGTTCTGTGTACCTGCACGGTATCTGATGTCAAAATTATAGGTGGACAACGCAGCTAGCCAACGATAGCTCGTTGCATCGAGTTTTGCCGTTGTTAAGAGGTAAGTTAACGGATTATTATCAGTAATGACAGTGAATGTGTTCCCATACAAATAGTCATGAAACTTATCTGTTATGGCCCAATTTAAGGCTAGAAACTCCAACTTGTGCGCAGGGTACCTAGTTTCACTAGAGCTTAAACCGCGACTTGCATAAGCGATTACCTGTGTGACACCGTTTTGCACTTGGTATAGCGCTGCACCGAGTCCGGTCGTACTAGCATCTGTGTGTACTAGATATGGGAGTTTTGCGTCAGCGTAGCCAAGAACTGGCGAAGTGGTAAGTTTTTCAATAATAGTTTGAAAGGACTTCTCACAGTCTTGGCTCCAACGATTCCCAAAGGGTTCTTTGGGGTTCAAGTACTTTGATCTACATGGTGGTGTTTTAAAGTTTTTCCGTTTGGGTGGATAACCAGCCGTGAGAGATGTTAGTGGCTTGACAATATTTGAGTAATCTTTAACGAAGCGTCGGTAATAACCGGTAAATCCTAAGAAAGATTGGAGTTCCTTCAAAGTCTGAGGCTTCGGCCATGTTTTGAGTGCTTCCACCTTATCTGGATCGGTTTTTATGCCATCTCGAGATACTATATGTCCAAGATAACGCACAGATGTCTGGAAAAAACGACACTTATCTGGTGATAGCTTGAGTCCGTATTCTCTAAGCCGTTCAAGAACGTGAGAAAGTCTGGTTTCGTGTTCTTCCAAGGAGTTGGAAAAGACGATCAAGTCGTCTAGGAAAACTAACACTTCCTTCAGATTAATGTCCTTCATACACTTTTCCATAACCCGTTGGAAAGTGCTTGGAGCATTTGTTATTCCTTGTGGCATACGGTTAAATTCATAAAACCCAAACGGGCAAACAAAAGCAGTTTTAGGTTTATCCTTTTCACACATCTCTATTTGATAGTAACCTGACTTGAGGTCCATCACAGAAAACCACTGTGATCCAGCGAGAGCAGAAAAGGACTCCTCCAAGTTAGGCAGGGCATATGCGTCGCGAATGGTTTGCAGATTAAGCTTTCTATAGTCTATACATAGACGTACCTCACCATTCTTTTTCCGAACTACCACTATTGGTGAGGCAAATGGAGACTCCGACTCTCTTATTATACCGGTTTCCAAGAGGGCTTCCAAATGTTTTCTCACGGCTTCATAATCATGTGGATGGATCGGCCGAGATTTCTGTTTGAATGGGGTCTCGTCTTTTAAGTTGATGTGATGTCTTATCTGTTGTGTATGACCAAAATCAAGATCGTGGTGCGAAAACACATCGGAGTAAGTGTTAAGTTTGTTGGTGATCCTCCCTTTCCATTCTTCGGACAAGGGCGAAGTACCGAAGTCAAAACTGAGAGGAGGGTTTGAAGGTGAAGTCTGTTGCTGCGAACTACACGCCGCAAGTACTTTCTGATCACTTTTGTCAGGTTCTGGATATGGCATAACACGATCGGCTTTAACTAACTCAGCGATCACACAGTTAGTGGGTAATGTGATGTCATGGTTAGTTTCGTTTCTTAGTACAACAGGTACTTTGTATGGACCATGTGAAGGTACGGAAATGAGGCAACAGTCTACAATTATACCCCCTGGTAGAGAACCATTGGTGGGTTGTTCAATGAGTGCATAAGGCTCATGCTTGTTTTGGCTGGGTTGCATAAACCCTTCTAGTAACAGTTTTTTATTTGCAGGGAGAACTTCTTGGGTTCTCCCTCGAAGCTTCACCACACCAACTCGTCCATCTTTGCTTTGTTTTTTTCTGACTGCTAAGGCTTTTAGCACGTGTTGGTACCCATAAGAGAGTGCCTTGGAATCAGGTAAGTTATTGGCAGACAATTGCTCATACAAAGGATTGAGTGTGTTTGTGCCAATGAGTAGTGGTGTATCAGAGTTTGAGCTTATATCCGGAACCACTAACGCAAGGGTAGGTAACTCAAGTCCAGACTGATCGAGCTCTTTTGGAAATGTGACACTTATCTCTATGTATCCTAAATAAGGAACTGCTTGACCGTTTGCGCCCTCGACTTCTAACAGATTACTGATGGGTTTAATTGAGAGGTCAGGTAAGTGTTCTTGGTAAAAAGAATTGGCAATGGTGGTTACCTGGGACCCTGAATCCAGTAAACAATTACATTCAACACTGTTAACTGAGACTGTAGCTGTGCATCGCCCACCCACTAATCTTTTGGGAAGTTTTGGCACTGAATGAGCATGAACTGGCTTGCAAAAAAGTCTCTCTGTCCTTTCCTTAGAGGGACTTGGTTCTACTTTAGCACCTATCTGTCCCACGATAGGAGCTTCTACCGGTTTAAAGGAGGAGACTGAGCAATTGGCTTTGACATCTCCCACTCGCGCTGCTTCTGTCTAAGAGCAAGTCTTTTAGTTGCAACTAGTGCTGGATTTGGCTCGTTGCTACAGCTAGAAGCTATGTGCCCATCTTCTCCGCACTTAAAACAGTATCCAGGCTTTGGTCTGGGCACCACTGCTGTTATCTGCTGAATCTGTTTGGGCTCATCTGGAATTTTAGTCCCCACACGGGGTTTTGACTCTTTTTGAGTTTTCTTTGCCTTTTTATCTGTGTTGTTAACCTTAAGCTGTGCAATTTGGCTCCTGAGCTCAGCGATTTGTTTGCGTAAGTCATCACAGTTATCATCTATTTCCAGTTCACAAGTGTTTTTACTCTGAGAGCATGTTGTTTGCACATTTGAATACACTCTAGTTCGTTGTGCCCCTAAGTGTTGTTTCATGCGTGCTGCTTTAGTAGCCTGTTTGTCTTCTTCAGTGCGCAGTTTGAGGAGAAGTGCTGTAAAATGAGGCGGGTTGTCTTTCTTTTGTTCGAGTTGCAGGTTTGAAATCAGCGAGCTGTCCCAACAGCCTCTGCAAAACTGCTTGAGCAGCTGCTGGTCGGCGTCACTGGAGGAAATTCCATTCCTCTGAATAACTAGGTTTAACAAGGTGTATAACCTCTGAAAGTAATCGGAAGGTTTTTCACCACTGTCCTGGTTTGTGTTTAAGAAGCGAGCAAAGAGCTCGTCGCCGTCTTCGACAGCTGCGTAAGCTGAATCGAGATGTTCAAGGTACGTTTCCAGGTCGGATTTTGGACTAAGAGCTTTAACGATGCTCGCTGCTGGGGCTGACAGACTCTCCACGATTCTTCGTACAATTTGGGACTTGGTGAGTGAAGGATCATTTATGCATAACACTACACTACTACGCCAAGTATCATAGTCAGTTTCAAAAGAAGGGTGTGGAACTCGCCCTGAGAACGGTTTTAGTCTGTATTGTGAAGTAGGCGGAGGGATAACCTCACTGCTTTTAACAATGTGTTCCACAATAACTCGCTGAACCTCAGGTGTGTTTAAAAGATTTGGTGGAATGCAAGGGTTTTGTTTTCCAGTCTCTGTAGGTGGACAATTGTCCTTTGAGTTGTTCATATAGTTAACTTCTGGTGTTAAAGGCAGGGAATATGTAACTTGGTCACTATGGAGCATTGGCTCTAGTTCAGTGACTGGTTCAGATGCATGGGTATCCCTTCCTAAAGATTCCCCAATTTTTGCCAGTTCCTCCATTAGAAGGTCTTTAAATGATTGATTGCTACGCGCAGCTATGTCCCTGAGCTCTGACAGATAGGCATCAGTGGCAGATGTGCTAGTTTCTAGACTGTACGCGCTGGCTAGGTCTTGAATATGAAAGAAAACATCTGGGTTCCTAGTACAAGGTTTGTCATAGGGTAAACATTGTTTCTTTAATTCCTTAACAGTGGCTTCATGTTGAAACTCCACAATAATCTGATCACAGTTTGGTAACTTAATGCGCCTGTTAACTGGTCCGAATCCTTCCATAAACCCAAAGACTTCGTTATCAAGGTCTGTATCAGTTAACCCACTGATTAAAACAGCATTTGAAACTTTGACCTTTTCTGTTTTCACAACTTCCATTTTAAAACACTCAAAAGTACCAATAATGCCAAAATGGCAAACCACTGTGACCTCCAGGCACTCTTATGATGTCAGTCAATGGTTAGCTAAGGTAACAACTCTACAATTCTCCTGGCTGGCTCGCCAAGTTTTATGTAACCGGATTACAGGATACAATAAGATAATTAAAAGAAAAAATAAACAAATGGGCCAATAATTAGGTTCGGGGAGAATTGGAGGTTGTTTAAGAATGACTGGAGTCACGGGTATAGCATGAAACGGTTTATATACTAAATTTTAATAATAATGGGAAATATAACACATAAAGATAACACACAAAAACAGATGAAAACAATCAACAATAGTAAAATGCTCGGTATGAGATTTGATCATATGAGTCACAAGTCAGCCGGCGTCAAGTCAAATCCCCACGCTTGGGGTGAAAGTCAGAGTCCGGTGGTGCGATTTTTTCCTACCGCACCATTGAGATTGTTCACAGAAGAGAGCAGTCTGCTCTTCAGTTACTTGAGATGTCCTGGTTCGTTCAGTGGTTAAGGCTCGCCATCTCCCTCGTCAGGAAGAAATCCAGTTCTCGTTCCAAGTGAGTGATCATAGGAGTCGGGATCAAACCCAAGGAGAAAAAAAAAACCCAGCCTGTAAACAACAGGACTGTTAGCAAGTTGGCATCGACCCTTCTCGTCACATCACAGCATAAAGTCTTACAGACTTAAACAAATGCTTCACTCTATTGGCATAGCCAATCATGTTTGGGTTCACAGTTCAACTAACATAACATAAATTTGATTGTCTATTAAAATAATTCTCAGTAGCTCTGGAAATATAATTACATATGACAACAATTGTTCAGCTCAATAGGCTCAGTTAGATTCTATTACTCTACACTATTCGACAAGAAATACATTCATGACAACAAGGATACATTTAGTTGTGTTTCTATACAGCATTGTGACACCTTGTATATCTGTAACACAATAAATAAATAAATAAATAAACAAACAAATAAATAAATAAATAAATAAAATTTTCTATAACAAAATTAAACAAAATATAAATTCTGGTCCTTTGGTCCACCTTTGTAAAATAATTCCTCCCTAATCAGTTAGCTTTTATTTATTTTTATTTATCTATTTTTTTATTATTAAATGTTTGGTTAAGGGACGCATTGCTAATTCTATGGCGTTAACTGGCGGTTTGAGCCGTTAACTCCTGGGAATCCCATATGCCGTACCGCCGTTAACTGGCGGTTTGAGCCGTTAACTCCTATATGCCCTACCACCGTTAACTGGTAGTTTGAGATGTTAACTCCTGGGATCTAACGTCTAGCAGCCCACTGCTGTCACCTCGGTTGCTGTAATTAGCTTTTTGAATTTAATAATTTACTGAATTTAATCTCATTCACTCACCAACGCGCTCCAACGGTTCCCTCCTACAGAGGATTGGTTCACTCTGTCGTCTCCACACAAATCTATAAGAATGGAATTAATTTGATAAGCTATTTAAGTTTCCTTTTTTTTTTAAGTTGCATCGTTAGCTTTTTCTCTTCTTTTTTCTTTACTCACCGCGTTGGTTCCAAGTTCCTAGCTCTTATTAGAAGGAGTCAAGTCCGCCTCTCCCTCTATCTATGCGGCACCCAAATCAGGGTTCTTCACGGCCTCGACCGTTGTTTTTTTTTCTCTCTCTCTCTCTCTCTAACCGCTCAGTCTTTGCTTTCTGTATCTGCGTGCTGCACAGCCGTTTGTCTCTCCTCTCGCTCAGCTGCGTCGCACGGTTTTATTTCGCGGAGGCGGGACTTATTTCTCTCAGCCAATGAAATTTCAGATTCCCACCTGGACCAATAGTATACAGCTTTCCTCTTCTGTTTCTGTTAGTGATGTTCAAGATTCTTGTTTTAACCGATGTTTAATATTAAACTCGTTATTTTAGTTATTCACCCTTCCAATAATTCATTATGAAATTATCTATTAGTTAATTAGATATCTATTAATTAGTATTGTTAATTTCCTTAATTTATATTTTATATTTTATCTAAATTGAGGATGGATCATATTAGTAAGCCAATTAGTTAATACCTCATTAAGGTTCTAGCTTCTGGGTTACATATGTTATAAACGTTTACATTAAAATAACATGGATAGCACAGTGGCTGCGCAGTGGCACAGTGGTTAGAGCTGTTGCTTGCAGCTAAAAGGTCCTGGGTTCGCTTCCCAGCCTGGGATCTTTCTGCATGGAGTTTGCATGCTCTCCCTGTGCATGCGTGGGTTCTCTCCGGGTACTCCGGCTTCCTCCAACAGTCCAAAGACATGACTGTTAGGTTAATTGGTCTGTCTAAATTGTCCTTAGGTGTGTGTGTGTGTGCATGATTGTTTGTCCTGTGTGTCTCTGTGTTGCCTTGTGATGGACTGGCACTCTGTCCAGGGCGTACCCCGCCTGATTGCCCATTGACCGCTGGAGATAGGCATCAGCCCCCCTGTGACCCTACATGGACAAAGCAGGTTCAGACAATGGATGGATGGATGGATGGGTAGCACGGTTTAGCACAGGCAACAGGAAGATCCTGTTAAAACAGCCCAGGATGCTATAAAGCCTAGGGATTTAATTGTTTACAAAAATACTAGCACTGTCAAAAGTAATTCATTAACATGGATTAATCCAACATCATTAATCTGATTAAAAGTTTTAACACTATTAACTCACCTGCTGCAGAGAATGACTCATTATTCCTGTAATGTCTTACCGGATTTACACTTTGAACAGTATGTCCGAGTAGAGCAGCATTTGTTAGTTGGTGGATGCTGCTAGCCCTCTGGCTAATGTCTTGCCCAGCTTTTATCAAAGCACTGACGTGGCCTCAGTAAGTCTACCTTGGACTGAGTGACTGACACAGTTGTTACGTAGATTGCAACACCTGTTAATATAATCAAGAACAGTTGCAGACAACATTGTATATAAGAAACACTTAGCTACCCTCTCAGACATTAGTTGCATTTCCTTTACTGTAACTTCACGGTAGATTTACAGGAACCTTCCGACATGCGAGTGTCTCCACTAGATGAGGCCGGCCAAATGGCCATTTTCAGGAACTTTCTTAGTACCTGCTGGGTAGGTACCTGGGAAGGTACTCCGAACAACCCGGTGGAGTAGCCGAGCAGAACCTTTGGTTTACTCACGCTGATTCTTCTTCCGGCTCTTGGAGGGTGCAGACGCTTTTTTCCTCCTCTCCTCCATATCTTATCCTCAAGGCCCTTTGTCTGTCTCTGTGTGCTGGGTGCACGGCTGCTTCTGCATTTTTCTGGAAACTGGAAACTGAAATTCACTAAAATGGATCTCGTCAGTTGCTCTCTCAATGCGATTGATCGAATTTTTTCAACGATGAGAACAGGAGAAGGGGCTCCCGGATGCCCCATTGGGTCAGACCCAGTTGGACACATCATGGACTCCTGGAAACAGTGGAACTTGATTTGTTTATCTCAGCTGTCTGTGGAGGACTCTGAAGTTGTGTGGATATTCGTGGTGTTGGTGTCAGGTTTCCTGCTCATTGGCCTTGGAGGCTACCTGGCTTACCAGAAAATTAACGAGCTGTCGAGGAATATTGGCCTGATCCCGGAGCTCAGAGATGGTGTGCACCGCGCTGTGAATTCACAGACTCACATAATTGTCGAGATGAATCGTAAGCTTGGGACTTTGGCCGAGATTCATTCATTGGCACAAAAGATGGATGCCATCAAGGAGAGAGTGGACAAATCAGCACGGATTGGGATAGATTAATGTCCATTATTGGGATTTTGAGAGGTTGAGGACCAACAAACTTCAAAACAGAGAGGAAATTATCTCTGTCTGGCCCCAAAACAATTTCTAATCGGAATCTGGTGCCCTTGAGCCTGTAAGGCTCCGTTGAAAACTCCCCCTCAGAAGATATGTGGAATGTGCCGTCGCTATGGCAACTCAACTCCGTCTCCTTTCCCAGCCTGGGCGGGACTGTGGGAAGGCCGCTGAAACATTCCAGGATCACTGCAACCCTTAATGCTCCTCCTCCATCCACACTGATTTGACATGCACTGTTTATCGTGGCTGCAGGAACTGAAGTGGGGATAGTCCCAACCCACCACCCCACCTAGTGGACACTTGTGTTTTCTGAAGTCTGTTGCATATCTGTCTGAGGTGTTTTTTTGCAGAGCAAAGCTGCCCTCCTTATGGAGGGTAGCTCTGAAGTGCCTTTTTTCCCCCTCCACCTGAACCAACCCTCATTTAACCCTCTTATTTCTATTAAGGTAGCGCGACTCAGGGTTGAAAATGACCACAGTCACCAATTCTTGTCATGTGTCTTGCTCATGTATGTCTGATCTCTGAATTGTGTGTACTGAAACTCTAATTTCCCTCTGGGATTAATAAAGTATATTTGATTGATTGATTGATTGATTGATTGATTGATTGATTGATTGGTTGTAACTCAGTAGGACATCAGCAGACTTTGCCCAAGACAACCGGCATTAGTAAAATTTGAAGAGTTGCTTGTGAAGCAGAATGGAAGCACAAGAAAGTAAGCACAGATCGCGCTTAAAATCTGACGTCCAACACCAGAAAACACGAAAAAATTCCCCCACGAAGACTTAACTCATAGGGTTTTGCTGTCTCACAGAGCGCTGTAAAAAACTGAGCTTCTTCTGGTCATTGAACACCACGATTTACATCACAAAGCTGCTCTTGTCCTCTGAATGGATTAAATTATGATAAACTTTGACAGAAGAAATGCTTTCAATGTTCCTAATGTTTCTGTGGATGCTTTCTGTTGCCGATCGGTTACATCACTCACTGACAAAGCAGTCATGATATGCTAACGTCTGTGCAAAGTTCTGAAAGAGCGGAAGAGGACTTAGACGTCCTATCTTCTGGTCCCAGAAATTACCCTATGTTCCGATAATGGAAACACAGCTATGTGGGTTAGGGTTAGTTGGTTTAACTGGCTGAAAGAGGAGTAACAGGGTCACATAATGTGGATAAATGAATCTCTGAGAGAGTTTTTGTTAACATGAGTGTACCATATGTTCAACAAACATGTTTAAGGGATACTTAGCACATTTTTCTTATTTTTAAATAATTTTCTTGAGCCAGTATTTGCTAAAACAACCCTTTACAGTGTTTATGAAATGTCTTACTTAGACCCAACCGTCCTCTGTGGACATACAGCATTTGCAACTTCAGAGTGTCTGTTCGCTCATGCAAAATGACGTGATTAATAGATTAGAAAAGAATAACCTTTAATTATGATTAATCAAAATGAATTCAAAATAACCCTGTCATTAATCTGATTAAAACATTTAATTGATTGGCAACCATGGAAGATAAGTTTGCATGAACTGTTATTAACATTTTTGAGATGGTGGCAACACACGTTGGTCTTGGTGGTATCATTAGCTCATCAGACCTGCTGAATATAAATTTTATTCTTCAGGGTAGAGCCCAATCAGACGTGCTGATGTAGTAATAATAACTTTTATACTGAAACACACATTAAAATGGCCCAAAGACCCACTCCAGTGTTAACCACACCATGTTATGACTAGTTAGATGTTTACCGCGTATAAAAATGGCAGAACAAGGACACCGTCCTTTGAAATGTGATCTCAGTCTAAAAAAGTGAAGAGAAGACACACCAGCTGTTCAAACTCTTAGGTGTTAAATCATGCCGCAAGCTTCAAGCCATCATATTTCAACAAGACGAAAATGCTCAGAGTCACATATCACTTTTTATTTGACATAAAGCAGCACGATGGCGGTTTTTACCGACTGAATGATGCCCAACTTGTAGTCTCTCTTAGTCATGGCTAAAGAGCCATTTCTCCTCAGCTTCATCCTTTACGGAGCAAGGCGTGAAATTAATCAAAGCTGAAGAGTGAATTTTTTTTTCCACACGAGTCCCTCAGAGAATAAACATCAATAAACATTACTTAATACCCTACAACAGAACCCCACAGGGTCCCATTTAATTTCACTGGTGGAGAACGCCTAAAGTGCTACTGTTTTACACCAAATTACATACTCCGAGAGTTTGAAGAGGCAGCTAGTTTTCCCGCCCTTGAGAAAGAAATTAAATTAGCTCAAAATAAATTGTGGTGGGAGCAAAAAATGGCATACTGTACTGTAAATGTTGCTATTTGTCTTTAAAGGTTCAGTGTGACACCCTAACTGTTTTATGGTGGTCGAACTTATTGTTTTTTTAATAACGGACTAGAGATATTCCAAATTAGTACAGAACTGAGTAACTAAATCCGTCAAGCCCTGACAAAAACAGCTCAGTTTCACTTTTTTCTTCTTCGTTTTCCAGCAGCTGCTTAGCGTTCACATCACTTTGAGCTGTCACGTTTGCCCTCCACAAGCAGACAGCCATCACAACACTTCATATTGTACTTTTCACAACACTCGTTTAAAGACCGTGTTCACAGTCCAATCTGAAGACACTTGGACTGTAAATTAATTACAGTGACGCCTGACTGATGTTAAAAATAAACTGTAAAAGTGACATGGAGATGTCGGGCTATATGCTGTTGTCTTTTCCTGTTTTTTGGTAGTTTGCAAACACACACACACACACACACACACACACACACACACACACACACACACACACACACACACACACACACACACACACACACACACACACACACAGCTGGACACCATTTAAAAACACGTTAGCTCGTTTCGAGGACTTCACTGTGTGGCAGGTATGTTTTCAGCCAGGTGTCTTGAGCTCTCTGTGTTTAGCGCAGCTTGACCCAGTGGCAAACATAAAATGGAATTGTCATATTCCATCATGTTTCTCTGAGGCATTCTGAAGAACTCTGTCAACACTTTGACGTGTTGACTGATCTGATCAAATACAGACTCAGATTTTCTGCCTGTGAGTGAATAATCTGTCAATCACAGCCGTCACACGCTTGTGCCTTCGTTATTGCAGGGTGTCTTTTTGTTATGATTCAAATCTTTGATGTGTTTTTTTTTACTATTTATTTAGCTCCAAAAGCCCTGGGCATATTAATAAACATAACAAAGAGTTTCAAAGACAGATAGGACCATATTCAATCCACAGAAACATTATTGATATGAGCAGGTCACATAGTGTCAGCTGCAAATGACATCAGATTTGCAGCTCTGCCAGAGTCCCTGCAGAGTCCCCCAAAGTTTAGTTCCCAAAACAGCCTCATTATAACAGTAGGCTAGAGCTGAGTCTGAGCACCGACTAACAGGCCGCGCTGCCAAACCACAAACACAGTGCAACACAATGAAAATAAACGGCCAGCTAATGCCAGAACTCATCCCTGCTGTGGAAGCACACTTCTATTGTGCACTAAAGCAACACAATAGGCAGTGATAAAAGAGCATTCTGATCCCGTTTCACTAATGAGCTGCAGGAACGTCTGCTGAAAGATAGACAGTGACAGGACATTTGATTGCTGTGTTGTGATTGTCGTCCATCCCGCCGTTTATCTGATTATCATCTTCCAATATGCACGGGACAACAACACCCTACATACACCCCCACCCGTACCACAGAGTGAACGGGCAAACACCAAAGGCAATTAAATCAGGCGGATGCATGCCAGCACATAGGCTGAAGGGCTATAGGAACAAAAACTCACCTTGTGGCCACAAAGACACACTGAGTATTCATGTGTGTGAGTATGGAGCCAGCAAGAGGCCACCATGTTCATCAAGGGGACAAAAATTAGTCCAACACGATCACACAAAAATTCACACTTCATATTAGGCCAATTAGCGCCACTAATGTTTGGACTTGAAATTACACCACCTGTATTCTGATCATCGCACAAAAGACATATTACTGCCAGGACACTTGCAATTCAGGGGGACAAGTAGATATCAGCAGGGGCCATTGCCCCAGTGCTTCCACCCCTAGAACCGCCAATGCACCAAATCCATTCTGATTTAGGGCCTGAACCACTTCTGCAGCCAGCCTGCAGCAGGAGGAGTAGGGAGAGAATAACAAGGCCCACCAAGAGATGAACCCATTTTCCACATGACTGTTATTAGAGGAGCGACACTATGATCATATCCAGTAAAACACGTTTTAAAGTTTTACATGATCCTGGGCTTTTAATACTGCAGTCAGTTCAGATGCTTTTATTGCCACCTGAGAACCAACTCTTGTTAAAGTTGAATGCAATATGCTCTGCACTTACAACCAGCATAACTATCATGTGGTGTTTTACACATATTTGTTTCAAGGAACAAGAAAAGAAACCAGTGTGATGTTCATTCAACACAAGATACACCTAAAAATCTGCTTTAAACAGAAAATACGATTCTGTTTTTAATCAGACATTCATGGTTTTATTTTTCACTTGTTTACTTACTTTTCTCTGAACCGGTGTTAATTTTGTTGACAAAATATTTTCGTCTTTTTTTCGTCACGAAAATATATTTACAGACGAAAATGAAAAAAAAATTCAGAATAAAAGCTTGGAAAGAGACGAAGACGGTAATTAAATTGATTGAAATGTTTAGTCAATGAATGAAAGACGAGACGAAAATCCACGATGACGAATATCTAATCAGAAGACAGGAAAGATGCATGACACAAATAAAAGGACCAATCAACAAATTGAACAGGCGGGACCAGGTGAGAAGAGAACCAATGAGAGTCCGCTTTGTTTAGAAGGGATGCTAGGCCTACCATAACAATTATCAACTTCTCCATGTTTGCTCGGAGATGTACGGATCTCTCGGATGCGACCTGACTGCTCACACTGTCTGTCTGGTAGCAACACGTCGGACCTAAAATTATGCTAAAAATAGCAGTTTTTACACAACACGTTAGACTTTTTTGTCTTGCCTGTTGTCCTTCGGTAGTGCTGCAGGAGGACACACAGGGATTTATGGGGGTTGGATGAGGAAAACGAAATAAAGTAAATCTGTGTTTTGTGATCAGTTTAATTTGACATGAACACGACAAACATGCTTTCTTGACAATCTTTGTGAGTAAAAAAACGTGTAGAAATAAAAACGAACAACATGTGTTATTAGGGAAATACCTGGTGAGCGGTGTTGATGCATGATTGCGCATGCGTCGTGAGCGGTTCTGATACTTTTTGGGTCGCAGCCGCTCGCTGCACCGCTTCAACAGTGCAATCGTGAGCTCGCACGGGGTGCGATACCCTCATGAGGGACGAGCAAAATATCAAACACGCCTGAAGTCCGTGCACACACATTGTTCGTTTTTGCGCAATGAGGAAGTGCACGTGCGCTCTAAACCAGGACTAGACCAGTAAAGTGGAGCATGCTTTTGGCTGTTTATAATTTTCACAATGTCTGGTTTGCACTGATATGTTCGGAGACCCGAGCCCCCACAGATGTTTTACCGGTACGTTTTATAACCCGGTGTGCCTCTTGTATGTGTTAAATACCAAAAAGACACCTGTAACTGACAGCTTACAGGTCCTGTACTGTACATATTTTGGGGTGTTAACCATTTTTCTGTGAAAAGTTTCTGGAAAAATGCATGCCCTCAAAGGAGGATTTTTTATTTTTGAGTATTTCTGCATGCTAGTTAGAAAAATGTGTGTTGTGCAATTGCTAAAAAGAGCACCTTTGTAATTCCCAGTGTGCTTTTTGTTTTTTATTAAACACATAAGTGTTAAACATGTGAAGTGTTTTTTTTTATTCAAATTTTCTATGTTCTTAGCTGTGTGTGCTATATCTGATCAGTGGTGGTTAAGAGTTTGGACCCTGTGTATTAAATTACACTACTAGTTTTTTCATGCTCTATACAAAAGTAGGAAATTACTTCATTAGAAAAAAAAATATGTATTTTGTTGACTAAAATTGCTTATTTTTATCGACTACAATCACTTGTTATTTTCATCGACTAAAATTGGACTAAGACTAAAATAAATTTTTAGCCAAAAGACTAAGACTAAAATAAAATTAAAATTTCCTATCAAAATTAACACTGCTCTGAACGTCTGTGTCAGCACCTGCCTGCTCTGTGATCACTGAGCTGGGCTGCAAAAAGGCCGGCCACCCCAACTGAGACTGTAAAACATCTAGAACAAATAAACAATAAAACCATCAAATCTAAAACATGTAAACAATAATATATGAAATGTAATGACATATATTATTGTTATTTGGTGCATGCTCCAAAACGTTTCTGAATTTCAGATAATGAAACTCTTTGGTTCAAACAAAACAACAAACCAGACCAGACTTTTGTTTTCTTGTTGTTTTTGATGTTGATGTTATTTCATTGATATTTGTTCTGTGTTAAAGCTCACTTAATTCTGTTAATCATAAATGACCCGCACTTGTAGCGCCTCTCAGAGTAAGCACTCCAAAGCGCTTTACACTACAGTGTATCATTCACCCATTCACACACTGGTGTTGTTAGCTGAAAAATGTTTACTAGTTAACAACGAGTTAAAATGGGAGTGATATCTTCTTCGTCCAAAGTGCATCCTCCTCTCATTTCTAAAAGGAATCCTGACTTAACAAATTCAAAGAAAATTCCCAATTTTATTACAGTAAATTAATGCATTTGTTCATGCGAAAAGGTCATAGATAATTATTGATAAAAGTGCACCATTGGTGTTGTGCTTTTACTTTGGGTTCATAGGACTAGTAGTAGATTACTATTAATGCTTTTTAATTTTGTCAAAAAAAATATTTTTTTCCAAAGTTATGAGCCGTTTACGTGTGCCACCCTTGTCCAAATTTGTGCAACCTCCCTAAAGGTTTTCTAGACACGCCCCTGCCAGAGCATGCTTCTCATAAAAACCCTTTAAACAAAGTTAGTGAAATGAACAACAGTTTCTAACTTAATTTTTTAATAAGTTGAATAAAAAATAGAAGCAGATCAACATTGTTGTCCCAGATGATCACTTTTGACAAAGAAGTAACACCATTTTCTACCACTTACTCTGATGCCAATGCTGAAGTTAAAAACTATAAAACAGAAAAACGTACATTTATACATCTATTCACAAAAAGTCTCCCCAGTCTTGCTTCATCAGCTGGAAAAGATGCATAAATCAATCACCTGTTTCTATATTTTCTTGGTTAATAACCTATATCATGCAGACATTACCTCACACAACACAGGATGCTTTAGAAACACTCTAACACGACAGCCTCTGTGTTACGTCTGCACGATTTTCCCTTCTTTTGACGTTGTGTGAACAGTTTGACCTGCAGGCTTTCTGTGTTTGCTTGGGTGGCCTGAAACACGCTACAGGAGATGCTCTGGGCGTCACTAGCACACACACACACACACACACACACACACACACACACACACACACACACACACACACACACACACACACACACACACACACACACACACACACACACACACACACACACACACACACACACACACACACACACAAGGGCACATCAGCATGACAGTAAATGCCAACATGGGACAGAAATAATGTGAGCTATAAACACTGCACGCGTTAACATACTGAAGCTACTCTCATATACGGTTATTGCCACCTGCCTCCAAAAGGTGATGTGCGTTCTTTCAAGGACTGCTTAATCTTTAATTACTCTTCGATCGCTCTCATGCCAGCTGAACAAGTCAGACTCAAAAGTTTGAGTTAAACTCAAATATTTCCCTTAATTTTTCCTCTTTTTCAGACATTTGAAGAGGAAACTGATGCTGACATCTGCAGTCATGAAGCCTGCCTGACCTCTGACCCCTCGCAACAGTCATGATGTCTTCATTTGATAAATGAAAAGACCGATCATGGATAATCACGGCAGCACTGATTCTTCAACAAAGAATGAATCAAAATAATAAAAAATAATGATGGGCTTAACATTTAGCACAGCACGTTTCACTTGTTCCTCTGCAGGGACGGGACATCAAACAAATGACAATTTCTAGTGTTTTAATTCATTTCAGGTGGGTTGCATGACACACACACACACACACACACACACACACACACACACACACACACACACACACACACACACACACACACACACACACACACACACACACACACACACACACACACACACACACACACACACACACACACACACACACACACACACCTTCACAGACAGCACTTCCCTTTCCGTTTTCCCCCTCCTTGTACGTAATCTGCAGAACAATCACAGCGAAGCCACACATCACAGTGACAGAGATGCACCTCCTCTCTACCTCTCAGTATCGATCTCCCATCCAATCTAAATGACCCTGTTAACCATTCCCTTAGCCCACCCCGCCTTTCTGCTTTAGCACTCCTCACTGCTCTGAGCCCTACTTAGCACTAACACCCCCCACCACCACCTCCACCTTACCCTTCCTGGTTTAAAATGGCTCGGTGTGAAATAACTCACATCACTACAAGAGGGATGAGGTCATTAGAACATGTGACGCCCTCTTGAAACAGCAAGCATGATTGAAAAATCAATTTTGATGCCTGGTTTTTTTTCTCTTTTTTTAACCTCCTCCTCCTCCTCATGCTGTTTTTGCATTTACTCTTGGCAAAGCATTCACCGGCACATTCACGCCATGCAGACACTAAGCCATAAGACATAAAACTATTAGAGGCACAACCACTGTATTAGGAAGATCCTTCATCTCTGTCGACCTCTCCCTCATCCAGGTTGGCAGGATGCAGTGATGACACAGACATAGAAATCCAGGATGGGCTTTGCCTCGGCCGCCAAGCTCAGATGATGCTTTGCTATTATTTTATAGGAAGCATACACACCCTGCCTCCTCTGGGTAATATTTCAATTTACCTCATTACTCCGACTTGCACTTCTTTTGGGCGAGGAACGACGGCTGTGAGTGATTTTTTTAAAAGTTTTTAGATCTTCTTTAGAGGAACACTCCAGGTTAGCACCTCACATCTCCTATCCGAGCTTGTTCCTGTTAAACGGCACCTGTGTTCTGTCTGTGGAATATTTTCACGTTAGAAAACCCAAGGACAGGGCCTGCCCACGGCAAGAAGGAAGAAGCGAAATATCAGTGTGTGTGTGTGTGTGTGTGTTGCTCTGATTCTTTACCAGCCGTCAACCTTGTTGGGTTCGGTGTAACTTTCATTAGAGAAGGAGATTTAGTGCACTTGAGAAGACAGATGAAAGAGTTAGAGGCTAATTATCAGGAAATTGAAAAAAGATAGATGTACTGCAGCGACTACAATTAGTGAAGCACAGAATATCAAAGACTTATCAAGAGCAAGTGAAAAGGCTGCCTTGAAGAGCGAGCACAATTAAGGCATCTGCAGCCCATGTGAAATGAGAGTGAAGGGAAGGAATAAAAATACGTCTGAATGAAAAGAAGTCCTTTACAAAAATCATGGATAGTTTTAGCAAAATTGGCATATGAAGTTGAAATGCATCAATCTGGATGATTAACTTCACTCACACTCAAAGGAGGCACTTTTTGTCCTTCCTTTGTTTTTTTCTTCACAAGCCCTTTTCCACTCCTGATCATCCCCAAACAGACAACAATGATGTACCACACTTTGTATGGGTGAGGGAGACGAGGGAGACGTCCTAATTCCAAACTGATCTCATTGACGGGTCATAAACAGGTCATTTTTGCAGCTGTGTGTTTGCTTGTGTATCAAAGGTATTTGTTCATCTAAATAATGTGAATATTAGATGAAACTATTTTAAAACAAATTTTAAAACAATCTTACGATCATCCATGTTGGGAAATGACACGAGTTAAAATAATTTTACTCAAAGCTTGAAAATGATATCACCAGCAATTTTGTGTGATTTTTGAGTGATTTGAAGCAGAACTCTGGAGTTTTTCTCTGAGAAGGCACCATCTAGAGGTGAAAAAATACATTGCACCTTAAGCCTCTCTTCCTACGTCTATGATTATGGACAAAAGCAATGCCTCTTCGTCATGATCAATCACCTCTAGCTGGGTAACAGAGCAACAAAACATGTTTTTATAATTATTACTCTCACATTTTGCTTATTTATTCATATATTTATATTTTAAGACTTACTTGTCCATAAAACATTTCACCAACTTGGCCTTGGTACTTTTGCAAACCCGCTCTATGAATGATAGCTGTACGTAAGCGGAAGTCAAAAGCTATTGGTTAATACTGAGTGACAAACAATTCCACTTTCCTCGGGCTGTACGGGACAGGGTACGGGCTTAGCATTATTATTTGTGTACATTATTTCTTTGTACAGGGTAAGATTTTCATTTTTTATAGATTAAAAATAACAAAGAGAATTCCTGAAAAGGGGATAAGCTCCAGAATGCTGTTTCACGTTTTAGTTCTGAAAGACAGCTACTACCACATGACATCATATCTCCGTATCATCAAACCTGACAGTTACAGACTGTTTTGCTAAGTTTAACTAACTGTGGAGGCCATCTTAAAGTTGATTTACTTTGAAACGGTGTGCTTGGACATAAATCAAATGCTTTCTGTCGTCTATGGAGACAAAGTTGACTTCAGTGGTTAAAGCTGCCATAGCGGATCTGCAGAACAAGCTAGGTTTTAATGCTAACATGGTCATGGAACACTCACCCCTCCCTTTGGGTATCTTCCCTGAGAGGCTTCTACCGAAACCGAAAACCCGCGATGCCGGAGTAAACGAGAAAGTGCTAAACACCAGTCGTCATTTTCTATGCCCAAGCATCTTTTGTTGTCCGTGACTTTAAATGGTGTCTTTCTTTTTGGGACTCTAGTAGGTTGTCCTAAAGTTGAAGTGGTAGCAGCTGGCTGTTTCTCCTTCTCTGGTATTACTGAGCAGATAACCTCTCACGTCAGTGGTGTTGTGAACATGAGTGTGTAATGAGGAGGACCCAAGGAAGTGTGGCAATTTGGCTAGAGCGACAACCGGATGGTCCAATGGTTGCTTTTAGTCAAAAAGGTGTTATTGGCAGAGGTTTGTAGACAAATGCGAGAACTACTTTATGAATTTTTAAACATTTTTATATCCCTGCAATATATTTTTAGCTAAACTATGTTAGAACTTTGTTAAAAGGCATGAAAAATCATTTCTTTTCCAAATTTTCTACAGCAGCTTTAATGGCTTTGTTTCACGCAAAACTCTCGGGCAATCTGTTGGTGCTCAGGCTATTTGCTGGAGATGACCCTCACCTATGAACAATGTCAGCTCAAAATCTATGAAACCAACCAGGTTAGAAATGTTTTTGTGTAGCTAAAGTTGGTTAGCTTCAGTGGCCATGTTGAATATGGTTGCCTCCAACAAGTATTAGACTTTAGATGTTTTGAATTATTAGAGTCTAAGAGTTTCGTTAAAATCTACCCTGTAGTTCATCAGGTGTTTAGCTAATAACCTACACACACACACACACACACACACACACACACCCACACACACACACACACACACACGCATGCACGCACGCACGCACGCACGCACACACACACACACACAGACTTTGAGATCAACACATTGCCTTTCAGTAGCAAGAGTAAAAATTGTGAAGCTGTTTGAAAAAAATGAGGTCTCTTGGGGAAATGTTCTAAACCAATATTTTCACGAGCATTAAAGCATCAAAATCTATTTTTTCTTTTGTAATTTTGAAGCAGAAGTAGAGAAAATAAGGCCAAACTTGATGTAGTTCAAGCTGCTGAATTGTGGCTTTAAACAGTGATATTTATCATGCAGCAATGGGTGTTTTATAAATAAACCATCAGGAAATTAAATGATATCAATGAAAATAAGTGCTGGTTTCAGGATTAATTGGAACACTTTTCACTGATTGAAGCCCACGCCCCATACTGTGATAGTCATAAAATTCTTAAATTATAGTTTAACGTGTGGGCCGTATTTTAAGATCCATCACATGTGTAATTGTCCCCCTCTGCAGCTACTATAAATGTGCACGCATACATCAGGCTTTAGCTCATTTTAGAGCTGTGTTTGTTGTAATTTCATGATTAAATATCACCCTCCACCAAACAATAATCCCACACCATTCCTCACTGCACCAAGCAAAGCTGCGGCGTTTCAGTAATGACCAATATTAGGGGCATCTCACTTTGCAGCGCTTCCACGATTTTGACTCCTCGATATGTTAGCGCTGCTTCGGGGTCTGTGCTCTTTCCAGACAGGCTTTTTGCATAAACTGCATGGTGGAGGCCAGGCCAAATCCACCATCTGCTGGATTTCTCTCCGTCTTTCTTCTTCTTCCCATCTCGTCTCCATATCTGTGTGTTATTTTTTTCCCTCTTTATTATAGAGTGTTTACAAAACACAAGCTCTGTGTTGGTTAGAAAACAGAGCTCACTTAAGGCAAGTTGTCACTTCTTTTTTTTCTGTTTCTTTGCAGAGCATTTGTTAGCAGATATCTTTGGGGATACTACAGTCTTTAGTCAGAGGACCTGCTTTTTTGCCATTAGTAGGATGATATAAAACATGACAAAACAGCATCTCTGTGAAGCTGGGTGTTAGACGGGGCTATTCTCCCCGGGACTGATATGTAGGGCAGGAGTGGAGCAGCGAGAGAAAGAGAGAATTTTTTAAAAAGACGAAGAAGGGGGGATGGGCATCGTCTGAGAGCTAGGGGGCGCACTTGGACATGCACACCAGCGTTGACAGGACACACACATGCACACACTCACAAGGTCTCTGTGGGCTTGAAACACATTAGAATAAGTAAAGAAAGAGGCGAGTGAAGGTGATGCTTAAATGTTCTGATGCTAAATGGGAAATCAGATGATGCACACAAACCAAACAGCAGCTATCAAAAGCCACGGAGTGTGTTTTGTGAGCGAGAGCCTCGCATTCACACTCTCGCATACTGAGAGATGAGACGAGATGTTGGGAGGTGGTGGTGTCTCTTTGACTGTAGCGCCTAAGGCTCTAGCACATGGGACGGGGGGGGGGGGGGGGGGGGGAACAAATGCTAATGTCTGTCAGCCAACTAGCACACATGCCTAGCACGGGGGGAGTAGGAGGCGAGGAGATTGGCATCTGTCTGTTAGATTTGAGCTCTACAGTACAGCAAAGTGTTTTATATGTCTATTGTTCCACTCGCCTTACAAGCTCCCATTCCGAGTTGCCAAGAAATTAATTACTCTCTTTGGGAAATTTCCTCCTCTGTCAGCTGAACACTCAGAATCGTATCAATTGCACACCATGAAACGCCGGCATATTGGCAGATATTTGTCAGCTGAGGAGCTGGGTGTACTTTTCAGTGGTGACTGATCAGACAAATATCTCATCTCGCAGCTGCCATTGTTTTCTAGAGTCGGAACAAAAGCCATGATCGGTTTATCTGTGAGTGACAGCAGAATCCACTGGCTGCAGCAACAAACAAATGACAAAATAAAGAAGTCGAGACAGAGCGTTTTAATTTAGATTCATTTGGATGGGTTAGCATCTGCAAATTCCTTTGGATGCATGCATTCATGCACACATTAACGTCCTGTGTGTGTGTTTTTGTGCGTGACAAGCTAGAGCCACTATCTGCTGTCTCCTGATTCGTTCCCACCACCTGATCTCCATCTGAATTGACAGCTGTAATGCTGACTCTTTTCATCCGTGCCACAGCTGAAAACAGCCAATAACAGCGGGCACAGCACTGCTGCACACTGAAGCTGTGTGTGTGTGTGTGTGTGTGTGTCATTCACTCACTGCAGACAGCATTACAAGTCACCCTATATTTTTAACTCATCTCGAGCAGAACTGTAATCTTGCCCATTGAACCTTCAAATTGTTGGATGTTACCTCAAACGGAATTGGAGAAGGAAAACATGGCACACTGCTTATTGTCACCTCTCTTACCTCTGTCAAACCTGTGTTTGCTCCTCAGACGCCCTTTCATTCTACCCACCACTTTCTGCTGATTATTTTTTTCCACGTCTTCTTCCTGAATGGATGCACCCTCTTGTTTAATTCAAGGCTTGATGGGAATTTTCCTCGTGGGGGAAAGAAATAACACTTTCCCATCGGTGACAAGTTTGTTTTTGGAAATGAAATCGCACCAAAACTTTTATTAGTCCAATCTGAAGCTTTCATTGGGACTAATAACTGAAGCAATTTTCAAATTCAGATGTTTGTATCAAAAGTCATCTTGTAGCATCTGCGTTCTAAAGTTTTCTATTTGAATTCTTATTTTCATATTTCACTTGTGCGGTGGTTAAACACCCAAAAGGCCATCTCTGTGAGGATTTTCTCCGGGAACCAGATTATTGGGTTGAGGGTCAGAGTTGATGTGCGCTGGACTCTAGGTTAGAGATTAGCCTCCCAGTTCCTAGCCAGCTCAGTTCATGAAAGAGAGAGGACGAGGTAGTGTGTGAAGGGGATTAAAGTGGGACAGACGTCCTCCCTCTTCCCACAGAGAGAGAGTGGTAGAGGCCTGTGTGTGTGTGTGTGTGTGTGTGTGTGTGAGAGAGAGAGAGAGAGAGAGAGAGAGAGAGAGAGAGAGAGAGAGAGAGAGAGAGAGAGAGAGAGAGAGAGAGAGAGAGAGAGAGAGAGAGAGAGAGAGAGAGAGAGAGAGAGAGAGAGTTTGTGTCTCTGCCCGCCCTGTCAGGCTTTTGGTAGAGTCTGGCCCAGGAGGAATGCTAACTCGCAGAGCTAGTGCCTGTCACAGCTTCACCTGCAGACACACACACACGCACGCACGCACGCACACACACACACACACACGCACGCACACACACACACACACACACACACACACACACACACACACACACACACACACACACACACACACACACACACACACACTCTCACTTCACTTGTCACAGTTCCTCCACACCAGGCTGGTAATTAAACTCCTACTGATTTATTGAGTGACATAAACAAATCCCAGCCTGGCTTTTTATGACAACCATACCTCCTCGGGCAACAGTCACCATCTTTTTTTTTTCTTTATGTTTTTTGTTTTGTCTTTTTTTTTTTTTACATTGAGTTTGAATGAGGCTCGGGGGCAAGGAAAAGCTTCAGCCATCATTTCTTTCTTTCTTTTTTGTTTTTGCAAAGACATAAGTTGCAAAAGCAGAGGATGAAAATTCTCTACCAACTGTATTTGTCCCATACTGTGATCATGCCTCGCTCTTGCCCTCAGCTTCAAGTCACAAGATTGAAATGTGGATGTCTGCGTTATAAATGAAGCCTATTATGAAGCCCAGCGTGCCTGGGCACCCCGCCCCAAACATTTATTGTGAAAACTATAATTAGCCATTCACTGTGACAGGAAGCCCTGAGGGTGTCTGGCTGACCACTTATGATGACACTGTGGGATGCTTCACCTTTATAATTACAACCGGGGAAGCGAGTGACAGCTGCATCAAAGTGTCCACCAACTTTGCAGGAAAAGAAAAAGAAAACATTTTAAACTAATCGATATCATTCAGATAGGACAGGAGTTTTCTTCCTTTCAGGAGTCATATGATTATTTAGAGATCCTTAAAAATGATTGTCTTGCCCTGTACTGTGATATAATGTAGGCATTCCATCAATTTGTTTTTGTTAAGCCCGCCCCATCCCATGGTGCTCTATGACCAGCATTAGCTAATAGCATTAGACATCCGCTGCTGCACAGGTGTCAGTACAAAGCCTGCACAGAAGTACCTAGACTGATGCAGAGTTGGTGACATTTCTTATGGACAAGTAATACATAGATATACACTACACATCCATAGGGGCCTAAGCAGGTCTACCATTGGCCCGATCAGTATTGTGGTATTCCAATAACAGCAATCTATCGATTTGGTGGGGAAGTGGCTCATCTGAAATGGCTTTGGCATCAACTTTGGCCTATTTAAACTTGGGCTTTTGTTTGAGTCACGAGCAAGTAGAAGTACTTTAGTCCTTTATTTAGAAAAAAAGTATTCTCCATCTTCTTCAACAGTGTATGGTGGACTAACCTGTTGACAGACGTCCGCTGCAGTGAGTACGTCACATTGTTTGTGGTCCAACAGAATGTGGAGATGGTTTGATAGACAACCCCAGGACTGAGATCTGTCTATGTCGTGGTCAGACTATATATAGAATGGCTTGCCAGGTTACTCTGGCTCACCAGAAGTGCTACAGTTTTAATTGTTATGGTGTAAATTAAAATCATGTTGCATTAACATTTATATAATTTGAGACTCTGGATCAATTTTAAGATTTCTACACTTTTAACTAGGCTTCATTAGATTAGCAGTCCTCCAGAATGTAGACACTGTTTTTCCACACAAAGGTCAGAAGGTAAGGATGTTTGTGGCTTTTCTACTGACACACACTAAATAATGTCCAGAATATCCCTTTAACGCATCCTCTCATGTAACCTTCGTCAGTCAGGCTGAATGAGGGAATGAAGGAAAAGGAGGGTGTATCTGATTCCTTGTAGCAGCTCGGAAACAATGCTTGGGTGGGTGCACCGGTGAGACAACAGCTACTTGACAGCTGCCAATCAAGCAGCACTCTGAAGTGCAATCAATATCATCAAGCTTCTTGTCAACCTGATACACCTCAGAACAAAGCATGTCTTGGCTTCTTTGTGGAGATGAGAAGAAAATTTCCATCAGGGGATGAGAGCTAAACGTCAAAACATATCTGTCAGCCCAACGGCTCATCTTCTATGTCTTTATGGGATGCCTGTCATCAGCAAATGTTTTGTGGAAAGTTTGGTTGCAGCGGTGTTGGTGTGGTGCTCAAGGTGTGTCACGGGGTGGTGGAAGGGGTGGGCATCGGCAGTGGGGTGGCAGCGGATTTACCCTGACAGCTCAACACATGGAGGGCTGCCGGTTTCCTCGTGACAGCATACTAAATGCCTACCTGAGGTGCTACAGATGGAGGAGTCAAAGACAGAGGATTCTTTACAAGGTGTTTTGGAAGGCACCGTTAATATTTCATCAAAACGGCTTTTACACATGCAAACAAACAAAAAAGGAAGCATGTCGCCTTAATCCAGCCGGCACTCTCTCACTCAGTCTCACTCAGCCCCTCTGATCCCATCCTCACTCGCTCATCTTTCCCTCATTGTTTCACCCATGAGCCTCATACTTAGCTTTCTTACTTTTTGTTTCACTCGCTGCTGAAGCAAATAGGTTAAACCATGTTTAGTGACGACACACTTAACAGTTGGTTGCAGCCAGTTATTCAGTGCAGTCCACTTTGCTCATTTTTATTTCCACAGCAGATTTACTTGTGAAAACATCTGTATTTAGGTTCGGTTTGGCTCACTGAAATTTGATGTGAAAGGAGTACGTCCCCGTTGGAAAAGCTCCTAACAAAGGAAACGTAAGAAAAAAATGGTAAGTATGTGCCCTTTCAGTATAGAAGCACATATAGACTGTATAAACAGCAGACAAAAACAGTGCAAAACTGAACAATCCAGGTAAGATGGGGTGTTTCTCTATGTCGCCTGGCCTCGCAAAGTGATGTTTTGTGAGGCCAGGTGCCTTGCTTACGAGGACGCTGTACTTTCTTGATTAAAGAAAATGGTTAAATAGAACAGATTTGCATCCCATGACCGCCGCGCAACATCATGTGACATGGGAGATAACGTTATATATATAAGTTTCAATATAAATATTGAACAAGTCTTTTACTTATTAAATTGTGTATATGTTGGTTAAAATAAATAGGTAAGCGAGTTACTACCTGCTAGCCACCGAAGCTTCTACTACTAAACAACTACCAACCATAGCTAACTGCTTTGGATATCCGATATCCAATCCCATGAAGAAAGTTGACCATTGAGCAGGATTGATGGTTTATCCCTTGAGGTCCATGTGGCAGGGGTGAGGTGGTGCTCACGCCTCACCCCTGCCACATGGACCCAAGGGATAAACCATCAACCCTGCTCAATGGTCAGCTTTCCTCATGGGGTCACACCCATTAGGACAGTGGGAGGGTTAAAAACAATTAAATTAAGAGTCTGATTAAAACAGATCTAATATTGTTAAAACACTGTTGGAGCTTACCGGACGGGGATAACTAAAATGGGAACAGTGGGCATCCACCACCACCAGGACACCCGTGAAACACGGAAGAAGAAAAAATCAAAACCCCACCACCAATGAAATGGCACGCCACACAAGGGAAACAGGATGCCACACCAGGGATAAGGGCCACACCCACCGGCAGTCTCCAACTGGATACAGAAAGGATACCCAACTAAATACTATGTAAATAAACAGAAATAAAAACATATGTTACGACTCCACCCAATCGTAGTCAGTGTTGCAGTCCTTTAGATTGGAGATGCGCAGTTCAGTTTCAGCCTGCTCCACCGATTGTCCGCTCACAGGCGTACCAAGCCACAGAAGATGTCAGGCAGGAACACCGGACCAGACTCCCACTCCAACCCGCTGTTCCGGTTGCAGTTACCATGGATCTCCTCTGGTTACACCGGCTCGAGCACGTCAACACTGTTAGCACGCTGCTCCAAGCGAATAAAAAAACAAAAAAAAAAGAGTACAGCAACTCCAAACGTGTCACAGCACAGCCAGGCAAAGCAGCAGCGCTCTGGTAACAGCAGCTAATCACTGCCTCCTTCCTATAATTAGGGAAGAAAAACCATTAAAACCCATTTTCCTAACTGGGGAGCAAAGCATGTACCAGCTACATACCAATCAGGCAGTTCCTTCAACAGCAATGTGTGTGTTTTAGCTTGTTAGCTGGTGTTTGGCCTATTCACAAAGCGGAGACTTAATACAAACAATCAAAGCGAGAAGCTCGTAAAACCAAATTTGGCATACCAGCTCTACACCAGATGAATGGACCAGAGGGACCCACGACAGAATAATCTGTACAACAATATGTAATAGGTGATGGAAAGCAAAGAAAGTCGCACAACAAAATTAGCGACATTACCTCCAGGACAAGACGAGGAGGCGGGCCCTTTAGTTAACAGATGGTTCAGCGTTCTACCACTGCTGAATATTATTGGTCCTTAATGGTTGTTCAGCCAGCTGGTAATTGGTTACCAACGCTGACTGACAACACCTTCCATTAATCAGGACAGAAAATACTTCCACTACAATTTACCCACCCTTTTTAAATCGGCATCCCGACGATTGATACAAAAAGGTATGCAACTATTTCCATGGTTGAAAAATGGCTGCTACTACATGACACACAAAAGTTGATGAATAAGCAAGTTCTTGTATTGGTCTACTGACAGACATTGAAAGATGGTGGACATTAGAGTGCTGACCTGCGGTCTGCCGTGCAATTCTGTGCAGGGATCTGGTAGATTATTCTACGCTGCTCACTGCAGGAGATATCCTAGGAGGGGGCTGCATTGATTCTTCCACAGAAAGGGCGACTGGACCAGCTACTGTTACAGACGACTCCTGGGTATGGTCACCAGCTCCAGATGATGTAGAAGCAACACCTAAAACATCCTGTCTCAAAAACAAATCATTGTCCCCAGAAAGGTCAATATCTGGGTGAGATTCACCCACAGGTGGTGGACTTCCAACAAAACAGTTATGAGGTTCCATATCCAGGGCTGACTTTAACAAAGCACAATTGACTTTCCTCAATTTTACAGGGTCCTCGACTGGTGCTATAGTGTACACAGCGTCATCCTGTTGAGGTGGTTCCATCACTCTATGCAATACAGGACACCACACATCGCTGGTCTTATGTCTCCCTCTCACACCAAGATCACGTACAAGTACCAAATGACCCTTCACCAAGGGAGCATCTTTTACTTGTGGATCGTGGCTGTGCTTTCTGCAGTCTGCTGCAGATTTTGGATTTGTTCTTTCGTACCCTCAAATGCCACCTGCAGATGAGTTTGGTGCCTCTTGATCCAATCATTCACAGTGCCTTCCACTGGGTCCGTCACTCGACCTAACAAAAAGTCAATTGGTAGTCTTGGTTTCTGACCGAACATCAAGGAATAAGGAGACTTGCCAGTCAACTGATGGGGAGTGGTATTGTAAGTTTGGTGTTCCTGCCCATACCCATTCAGATCAGGGTCGTAATTTTGAGAGCCAGCTTATTCAGCAGCTGTGTAGCCTTTATGGTATTGAAAAATCTCGTACGACCCCATACCACCCAGAAGGGAATGGACAGTGCGAGTGTTTTAACCTTCTGGAGGCAGGCGTTGCAGATTTGCAACGTTAAAACCTACCTACCTACCTGGTTACTCCAAATACGTATTGCGTGAGCATTTTTAAACCCAGAAGGACCCCGAAGGACTTAGTTGTTCGTCCTTTTATCAAAACTTATTTTGAGCCTGAGAGGGTTAATAGGACACTCGACAACTCATTACAAACCTTGCCTTTGTCCCAAAAACAGGACTGGAACCTGTCGCTGCCCCGGTTGTTGTATTGCTACACAGGGAATGTTCCATTCCCATGCCCTTTGTCTCTAATCATTCGAATTATTTCATACCAGTGGTGTAGATGTGTTTGCCTATGTTTGTAGCAAATTAAACCCTGAACCAAAAAAACATATTTTACTGAAACTGTCTGAAATGAATTATTGGATGTTCATCTACAGCGGATTAAATGAGGAGCCGACCCATTTCAAGATGGCCAACGCAGCTAATTAACCTTAGCTAATACAAACGTCTCTACAAAGTCAGTTTTCTACATGGTAGCAGCTGAGAGTCATTCACATCACACAGAGCACTGACCGATCTGAGCAAGAATTTGCAACATTGTGAGATCATGCATAAAGTTTCTTTCAAGATTTGACCAGAAAACGTGCTCCATCATTTCCATGCATAATGAAATCTAGAGGCAAATTCATGTCTTTAAGCAATGCTAGCCCTTTGATTCACTAATAGATTGGTTCTAAAATACCTTTGTTATTTAAATGTTTCCAGTAAAGTCAGATGTGTGTTTGATTGCAGCATTTTAACCTGGTTGCTGCATTTTTTTTAAATTTATTTATCTCAAACCATCGAAAACATCAAATTGCATATGCACTCCCCCATATTCCTGGTGCATACAAAATTTAAAAATGTGGAATACGATAAACATATGCTGTTGAATGAAACAATACAAAACATACAATAACATTAAACCATTTGAGAGGGAACTGGAAGAAGCAAAAGCTTATCTAGTCTTATCTGCACAACTTTAAAACCTTAACTAAATGCTTCTCTGATCACAGTTTGATTCACTAATGAGGCAGTCCCGGATCGCCGGCCGATCTGAAGCTTTCAAAGGAATTTTTGGAAGATGTTGCTTATCACATGAAAGACACGATGAGGAACATACGGTCGGAGTAACCACTTCACTTGTTCCAGACACATTTTTTGCCCAGAGTACAGAACCAGAATCACAATACAGTAACACAAAACCTTTCAGAACACAGGAGGTAAAGACAAATAAAGAATAAAACACACACACACACACACACACACACACACACACACACACACACACACACACACACACACACATGCAGCGCCACATGGCACAGTGGTAGATCAACATGTGACGGTGAGAGATAGCAGCAGCTTGCCGTCTTCGCCGGGAGCAGCCATTAAATAAACATGTCAAGTTGTGTGCGTTTTAATGATGATCAGCCGAGCCCTGTGAAGCGCCAGCCAAAAAGGATCGGCACGGTGCAACTCCCCAGACCTCCTCTCGCCGACTCTCTTTCTCCGTTGCTGCCTCTCATCCACACTTCCCTCACACTGACAGAGATGGAAAGAAAGGCAGAACAAAAGACAGGCCTCCTTTGAATCAGGTTTGGGGTTGAGGGGGTTTGTTTGTGTGATGATTTTTCATTTGAAGAGAAAGGAAAACATCAGTCAAGTGTGCGCTTTTGTGAGGGATTTCTCCCCAGTGGTGTGTGTGTTTCGTTAGCTCTGAGTGCTACGCGTTTGACATGAGAGTGAGTAACGGGCCGGCTGGTAAACGCTCTGTTTGTGTGTTTACGGCGTCACACACCCTTAGGTGAGGCGGCTCTCTCTCGCTCTTCCCTACTTCCATTGTGACTTTGAAGAGCAGGGGCTCGGCGTCGGATTAAAGTTTGTTTGTTTTACGTTTAGCGAGCGAGAGCTGCCATTTCTCCCCTTCCTTCCCCTTCCCACTCACCCATATGAACACTCACTGGCTTGGTAAATCACACAAACACTCCTTTACACACACACATACCACACATCAGATGTACTGTGGAGTGCTGAGGCTGCATATGTAAATGCTGAGAGATTGTCAAGTGTCTGGGTGTGCATACATCAGGGTAATCAAGCCGGCGCTGATGGGGAGCACTCGCTCCAGGAGCAGATCCGCAGTACTGGCAGTCACACAGCCGTCACTGAACTGCTGCCAATAATGTGTTTGTGAGGTGCTGGAGGAGGGGATAGAGTGTGTAAATGTGTGTGTGTGTTTACCCACACACAAACATGCCCATCCGAAAGTTGTTACCGTCTACTTCAGCATGTGTGCATGCTTGTGTGTTAATGTGAAAAACCTCAGTAATAAAAAAGCTGATTGAGGGAGTGGAGGTGAGGCCAATCTGCCCGCGGTGGCGCTGGGGTTGCTCTGAAGAAGAAAAAAAGAAGAAAATATCATTTCTATATGGCGTCGCTGAGATTCAGTCTGAAAAAAATGTCTGTAAATGCGTGTTTCTGTGGGGTGCTTCTGCAGTCATGACCTTTTACTCGTTTTACAAAACAAATATCAAACCGATTTTATGCGTTTGGAATATTGATTAAAATCCAGATAAAAAAATCAGTTGTGTGGTTTTTGCTTTTTGTCATATAAGAATGTTTCAGATCAGCAGACCAGTTTCAATATCAGACATAACAACCTTGAAAGAATTAAAAAGAAGTTTTAAAATAATATTTATAAAGAGAATAAAGAGATCCCAGCCTAACCATGAATTAACTGTGATATATCACATTATTTAGAAATATTTTCCAGATCTCATTACTGCTAACATGCAAAATTAACAAAACACTTTAATAGAAGCTGCTTGACAACATGAGGAAGGCTAAAAAGTCTCAGAAAGTAAGACACCATGCACCATTCTCAGACCCATCGCCTGGGGAATGTTGCAAAGTAATTTCCCGCCAGGACAACAGGGGGCACAGCGCTATTGTGGTGGTGTTTTACAACTATTACAGTCACGTCTCTGCTCCACGATAGTCTATTTAATGTTTATATTGTGTTTATGTATTTCAGAGACTTTTTAACACACACTCACACGTTTGTCCTTCACCATTCTCCTCCACCTCTTTATGCAGTCGCCACCCCCAAACCCACGTTTTCTGTAATTCCCTCCACAAATAAAGTTTGCTGCGTATGTCTGTTCTCTTTCAATCACGCGTTTATAAACATTCATATCATCAAACTTCTTCTGTGAGACGTTCTGCAATCTGCTCCTTGTCTGTTGCACGACATCTTCGGCCCCCGTTTTTATTCTCTTGAGGAGGAGGGGCGGTGCAGATGATGAAGATAACCCTCCCACTGTCTTTATGGGTGACCCCGCGAAGAAAGTTGACCATTGAGCAGGATTGATGGTTTTATCCCTTGAGGTCCATGTGGCAGGGGTGAGGTGGTGCTCACTCCTCACTCCTGCCACATGGACCCAAGGGATAAACTCTCAACCCTGCTCAATGGGCAGGGTCACACCCATTAGGACAGTGGGAGGGTTAAAGGAACTGGCTTCCTGACCAGTCACAGGCTTGTTGTCTCTGCCACCTTCTGTGGGCCTGCTACTTGTGGCGTTGTGTCTCTGTCGCCAAGCTGATGGAGAAGTTTAAATCAAACTTAAGACCAAAGCTCTGCTCATCATGAAGAGTGAAATGACCTGTCTCACATTTTCCAAAAGGTATCTTGCTGATCAAGTTTCTCGAAGGAGTGCAACCTGTTCACTGGGAGTAAAACCAACACTAAAACAACTTACCGTCAGACATTGTGGTGCTTCTTTGCTTCATCATTTGCTGTAACTAATGAGAATTGTGCTCTCTAGCAGAACTTCCTGAAACAAGATCATTTTGCTTTAATTCAGGATATATTTGCCTGATATTGAAATATGTTTGCTGTTCTCAAACATTTAACGTTGTGGTTTACTTGTTTATTCAACACATTTGTAGTTTTCTCTAGTGTAAATGAATGGCTTATCAGTCCCCAAAAACAGCTATGATGCTCCTGTTCTGATATGCAGAAGTTTGCTGGTGTTGAGGTGGGCCGATAACAGCAATTGTTACTGTTAATAATAATAATAATGTTACTCATTATTATTAATAAGCACACACTTCACTTCTGATTGGCTAATGGGGCGTGTTCATTTATGTTGTCATCATCAAGACACTCTCCTCTCTTTCTCCTTGCTGCAAAAACATTTATTAAAAAGCCTTCCTGTGAGCGTGTGCGAACCAAGATGTGTGAGGCCATGAATTTAAATTCACAGTGTGACATAGATATGTAAGGATTTTCAAACCCTAGCATTTCGCCATCTATTTTCAATCAGAGGCTAATGCAGGAGATAGGTGAAGGAAACTGTTTTCATGTTCAGCATAAATGAAAAACTCAGTGACTGATTATGATCAGAAATAATTTAGAAAAAAAAAAGGTTTTTCAGTCAACATTTGATGGTGTGTGACACTAGTTTAATCAATGCATTTGCAATGGTCACAAGTAGGAATGGATGTCTTTGTAAGTCTTTCTCAGGAGGAAAATAATACTGGTGCATCACTTTTCAGACCTAAAAGTTGCCCACATCACAGCTGAGCTTCAGATGGCAGATTTAGGAGTCTTACTTCCTGATATTTGGACATTTCGCTCCCAGATTGGATAACAGCAACATACCACTGATTCGCAACAAAGAGGTTCTATCTCCACAAATACCACCGTTATTCCTCAGCGTCTGCCGTGTGGTTGCTAATGCTAACTCAACCTAGCCAAAATGTTCTCTGCTGTTTCCCAAACATTTAAACAACTGCCTTCCCCGACGTGAGTCAAGATGGGTGAGTCCATGAGTATTAAGTGAAAGTGTGACGTAAATCTGTCAGGTTTTTCAAATCGTATCGCCATCTATTTTTATTAGAAGCTAACGCAGGAGATAGGTGTAGGAGACTATTTTCATGTTCAGTCGGCATAAAATACTCAGAACGACAGATTATATTCAGAAATAATCATTTAAAAATGTTTTTTTAGTTTCCCACACATTGAAGTCACAAAACAGCGCACAATCACAAAATGTTTAGTTTGTTGATCCATTTGTCATGCAGAGTTACATGTCAGTGCCGGCTGGACATGTATTTTCTTTTCCTGGCTGTGTTTGTGTTTTCATACCCAGGTGCAGGGCCTGGTTAGAGGACTGCTGGTGCTGCTGGAGCTGGATTAGCTAATGAAGTGTCCAGCCCTTTGCCAACAGACAAATCTGGATCCCGAAGAGCTCTGCTGGACCAATCAGAAGCAGAGGAGTCACTATAAAGGCTGGCTGCAAGCACCGCAGCTCTCTCTCTCTCTCCCTCTCCCTGGCACCTGTTGCTGATTGACTCACCTGTGTTGCAGCTGGAGCCTGTCTTTGGTTTGAAGGTTTGTGGTGTGGGTTGTTAGTGGACCACGTAAGTTTGGGGTACCCTGTACATTTTCAACACTTAGTAGTTTCTGTTATAAACACTAGGAAGACAGGTTGTATGGTTTTAACCCCCAATTTTTGTTAGACAAGACAGATAGTGTTTTAGTTAAGTTTTGGTTTTTGAAGATGGCTAGAAAGCTAGGCCTGGTTTTGTTTTGCTGGTTTCTTTGATTTGGTACCACCTAGCTGTCCCTCTCAATCCCCCCCCGCTCAGTGATGTTTTTGTAATACAATCTGATTTATACTTTGAAAGGTTGATTGTGTCTTGTCACTTCATTGTGGTTGTCGTGTTGCATCTCCCCTCATCTTCTTCCACCTGAGGGGTTGTGACATGGAGCTATTATTTTAACATTTCTCATCAAGACAAAGCACAGGCCACTTGTTTCCTTGAAGATTGAGACAAACTAAAGATGTGTTGGTCCTCAAAAACTGACCAGAACCAGAATGATGGTTCAGCTGCAGAGATGTGGGTGTACCGTTGAACCTAGCACTAGTGCAGCAGAAACATGCTAAAAAATAAAATCAAACTCAAAGCCAGTGTTTGTTAATATAGATGTGGGTTTTTTTTTTTAAATAAAGAGCTCTATATATATTTTTGGGTAAAGTTCAACATTGATGGTTTCACTTGTGGACGTGTGGTCTCCTCAGTGACACATCTCGAGACACCTTGTGCCCTGCAGCATCATTTTTCGTGCACATGGTTCCAATTCTGAGAGGCTGTATTTCAGCCGGACAAAGATCTTTTCTTCACCAAGCACAGTAGACATTTTCATCAACCAAACAGATCAGTGCCCAAACATCTCTGAAAACCAAAATGACACAACCTGAATGAACAATGGTCTCATATAGGACTCACAAGAGTCTTATAACTCAGTCTGCTTTGACTTACAGTCAAATGAGGACACCACTGAGAATTGTTTTGATAAAATCAACACCCACATGAACAGAGGACAGTTTAAAGTTGGAATGATTTAGAATAGTTTTTACTTCTACAGAAGCTGGTTTCTAAGAAAAAGTCCAGATTTGTAGACATTTTTTCTCATTTTTAAAAAAGAAATTAATCTATAGAAAAATAAAATTACTTAAAATAAGATAAATATTCTTAAATATGATCCAAATTTCCTTGTTTTGAGTAAAACTACCTGCCAATGGGGAAAGCAAAATTTGTTCGGCAAGAAATCTTAAAACTAGCAAATAAACTTAAAATTAGATTATTTTGCCTGTTTTAAGATTTCTAGCCAAGCTAATTTTCCAGTCCTGGTGTGTAATGACTGGGACTTATGTTTCAAGCTCTTTGACAGTTAAACATGCTGCATCGATTTGTGTCTAATTGATCCAGGTCTAATGTAAACCAAAAACAGTACTTTCATGTCACTGGACTGATGTGAGAATGTAGAGTCCACTGAAACCATTCAAAAATGGATACACCCAAACTTCCATAGTATTTCAGCAAAGTACATTGGTATATTTAAAATTAAAACATGTGTTGCATTATTTTGTTTTGCATCTTTTGTTTTAGTATCATTGTCAAGGACATCAGTTAGCAGTGTATGCTAGTTCACGTTGTTTTTAAAGGTGTTGTTTCACATTTCTAATCATTTGTCGCTCTTGTGGGAGCGGATATCTGGAGACTTCCAGCTCACAAACTAGCTTAGAAGTCTAGACTAACCGTTGCAGTAACAAAATATTTTGCTCTATATTTACATATATAGGACAGATTTCGGACAGCTTACCAAGCCCAAACCACAGTCAGTGAAAATGAAAATGAATGCAAGTCAACAGGGCTAAAAATGTTATTTTCTAATACGCTTTGCCTTACGCCCTGGATTGCACATATGTTGTACTACAATTTAAATTAAAACTAATGATGGGTGTTTCAACCACGCCTATCACGTACTTTGAGATCTATCAGCTTGTAAAAGTTTGTAATTAGCATGACTACAAATTAGACATCGACACGTCGCATATGTGTGTAGTGTCATTGAATGGCCTGATTCTTGACCCTCAGGTTAGAGACACAGCCTGGGTCACCTTGATCCTGGCTGCTATGACAATCTACAGTTTCTTTCACAGGAGACTGAATGTCGGTCTACCACCCCTTTAATCTGACTGCCTTTATCTGACTGCTGTTCCATCCACAAGACAAAGGACACCAAGATTTAAAAGAATCATTTTTAATAAACTATTTTCACTGTCTATTACAAGGTTCATAAATAATCATCAAGGTTCATTATAATGGGGTTTAATTACTGAAATGAATTATTATTCTTTGGTTAATAACAATTAGTATTTATGATAATCAGTAATGTTTAACATTGACAAGAAGATCTTGTGCACTTATACACAATCACACAGGACACAGTAAATCAGGTTAAGGTTAACTGCACTCACATGTGTTTTTCCATAACACCAGAGCTTTCTATCTTGGGAAGGCGGACTTCTGAGGTATGTTCAAATCTCTACATGTCAAAACCTGATTTGTAGACCAGGAAATGCCCAGAGGTGGAAAGTAACGAATTACAATTACTCACATTACTGTAATTGAGTAGCTTTTTTGTATATTTATACTTTTTAAGTCGTTTGTAAAATCTGTACTTTTACTTTTACTTGAGTACCTTTTTGAAAAAGAACTGTAATTTGCTACATTTTAAGTCATATCTGTTACTGAGTACAAAGAAATTGTAGGCTTACTAAATTAAAAATAGTACGTGTAGCAGCGTCGGAACAGAAAGAGACCTGCATGAGTACAGCATCTAAACCGGGGGGTACACTTTTGATAATGAGGACAAACAGCCATTTTTACCGCAGTTTTGCTCAAACACATCAGTTCAGTCCCTGTGATCCACTCACTGTTTACCTCCTCTCTCCCTCCTCTCCTGTGGGTTGGAACCCGCACCTTCGTGCACCGGTGTGACGTCATCAGAATTCTGCTCGGTTTGGTAACCAGACTCGGTTCCGTGTTTGAAATGTGTTTCTCTACCGCTCTGCATGGAAGCGGCAAAATAACGTTTAGCGCTCATAACAAGCGGATTAGCAGCGCTTTGCTCATAAAACAGAAGACCTGCAGGCCTCTGTGAGTTAAAACATCCTGATGCTGTTCAATTGTAAACATTGTGCTCCATCCCTGTGTTTGAACTCAGAAGATGCTTCTTGATGCCACAGATATGTGATGATTTAGCTTGTTTCTTTATTTTACTCCAGAATAAGAGATTAAATTATTACAAAAGCAGTTCAATGTAGTTAAATTAGTCATTCAAAAGAGTCTAACATGCTTGTGTGTGTGTGTGTGTGTGTGTGTGTGTGTGTGTGTTACACATATAGGACTGCATGAGACAGCATGGTTTCATCAAATCCATGCAACTTATTTCTTGGCTGAAGTCATGGCTCAGGAAAATAACATTTCATAAATAATGACGTCTCTACAGTGTTTATGATATTGTTTTATCTTATATTGGACCTGTCTTTGGTCTGGGAGGTGTAACATATCATGATACAAGCCTTTTAAAACATGTTAAAGTGTTACAAGAGGAGATAAATGCATGAATTTAAAGATCATGTTTGGAGACCAACCTTCACAGTTTGGAGGCTCACGGTGGTGAGGAGACACCATTAGTTCTAGTAACACCTGGGCTCCAAAGGCCTATTCTGACAGGATGGATGTTATGGAACCCTTAAGGATTCAGTTGGATGATTGGAGGATTATTTAGGAGGACTGGAATGAACAAACTGATTTCAGTGGTAAAGGGTAAGGTATTGGCTCGGCATTAAAATAGTAGAAATGCAAAATAACTACACTATATAAACATGTACTGGGTTCAGTTTTTCATTTTGTTACGGACTTTTGTCATAAATCAGTACAGAAAATCCAAATCCTCTCCTCCAGACAGTGAAGAACTGTGTTTCACATACATCACTCCAGCACGTAAAACAAGGTAGCTGCTAGTATTGTGAATCTCTGTTATTTGTTTACTTTCATGCTCTTAATTATTACGTAAAATTGCATTTACAGCTGCAGCAAAAGGCCTGAGCCATGTGTCTGTGTCCTACACACATTTTTAAATAAAAGGTCTGATCTAAGATAATAACCTACATCAATAAATCCATCTAGAACTGCACCGCTAGTTCTGGACTCTAGACGAGTCCCATTAGCATGACTGCAGCAAAACTGCTAACCATGGTAGCTCCGGTAAGAAAAGAACAAGTCCTTTGGGAAAGCTACGACACACACACACACACACACACACACACACACACACACACACACACACACACACACACACACACACACACACACACACACACACACACACACACACACACACACACACACACTCTTTCTACCCAGAACACATCTTCTCTCAAGATACACATTCTGAGAACATTGCATTCACCCACGAACAAACACACTTCCAGTTTAGATTCATCCATTCACAGGGTTGCTATTTAATACCAAAGTATTTAATACCAAAGCTTTAATGAATTGTCTTTTAAATTGTCACATTTTAAATTGTTTAGTAATACATTTCTTAACTTTTTAAACTTGAGTCTTCATTGAAATAAACACAGTGAGGGTGTATATTGTTCAATGAACAAACAAAGATCTTTAGATCTTCTGAATTAACAAATAACTTTGCTATTAAATTAAATCTTTAAAATTAAATATTAGTCTTTTGATTAAGCATAGACCAAGCATATATGCAATGTAATGTATACATACATAGCCTCCGCGAACACATCAGAATACAAACACGCACATTATCAACTCCGGAAGACGATCAAAGCAGCCAAACGTGAGTACAGAGACAGGGTGGAGCAACAGTTTCACAACCCCCGGAGTATGTGGCAGGGACTAAACACAATCACAGACTTTAGAGGGGAAACCAGAACACCGCAGACCATGGCCTCTCTGTGTGAGGATCTAAACGCATTCTATGCCAGTTTCGACACAGCGAACACCATGAGACCGGACAGTGAGCGCACCGCGGATGACGTCAGTGCGCACACTGTGTCTGAGGAGGATGTGCGGAGGTGCTTCAGGAGGGTGAACGCACGCAAAGCTACTGGTCCGGACGGGATTCCTGGCCGCGTCCTCAGGTCATGCGCGGCTCAGCTGGCTGGAGTGTTTACACACATCTTCAACCTTTCCCTCTCTCTGTCTGTAGTCCCAGCCTGCTTCAAAATGGCCACCATTGTCCCTGTACCCAAATCCTCCACCATCTCCTCATTGAATGACTGGCGACCTGTAGCCCTGACCCCCATCGTGGCAAATGCTTCAAGAAGTTGGTCAGGGACTTCATCTGCTCTGCACTGCCCGTTTCACTGGACCCTCTACAGTTTGCATACCGCCACAACAGGTCCACTGATGATGCCACTCCATTGTGCCCTGTCACACCTGGAGAAGAGGGACACGTATGTGAGAATGCTGTTTGTAGATTATAGCTCAGCATTCAACACCATCGTTCCATCGAAGCTGGACAGGAAACTGCAGGATCTAGGACTGAGCAGCTCCCTCTGCAGCTGGATCCTTAACTTTCTGTCTGACAGACGCCAGGTGGTCAGACTGGGCAGCACCACCTCATCCCCCGTCACACTGAACACTGGTGCTCCGCAGGGGTGTGCGCAGAGCCCTGTCCTGTACTCACTCTACACCCACGACTGCACGGCCACGAGAAACTCCAACATCATTGTGAAGTTTGCGGACAACACCACAGTGGTGGGTCTCATCACCAATGGCGATGAGACGGCCTACAGGCAGGAGATCAGCGCCCTGACCCACTGGTGTCAGGACAACCGTCTCACTCTCAACGTCACAAAGACAAAGGAGTTGATAATGGACTTCCGGAGGTGCAGAGGAATACACACCCCCATCACCATCAACGGCAACGCTGTGGAGAGGGTAAGCAGCTTTCGTTTCCTTGGAGTTCATCTGGCAGAGGATCTTGCGTGGTCAGTGCACACGAACAATTCAGTGAAGAAGGCACAGCAGCGCCTCTTCTTTCTCAGGAGACTGAAAAGATTTGGCATGAGCCGCCGCATCCTCAGGACCTTCTATCGCTGTGCCATTGAGAGCATCCTCACTGGATGCATCTCCACCTGGTATGGCAACAGCACCGCTTACAACCACAAAGCTCTCCAGAGAGTAGTGCGGTATGCAGAAAGGATAATTGGAGGTGAGCTTCCCTCCCTCCAAGACATCTACAGGAAACGGTGCCTGAGGAAAGCGGGGAGGATCATCAAGGACTCAAGTCACCCCAGCCATAAACTTCTCAGACTACTTCCATCAGGAAGGAGGTTCTGCAGCATCCGGTCCAGAACCAGCAGACTGAGAGACAGCTTTTTCCATCAGGCCATCAGACTGCTGAACACTTCACAGACACCTCACCCTCACTACTGAAACTCCAACATTACTTGCTCCATACTGTACATTAATGCCACTGTTTTGCACATAACAGCCTCTGTACATTTTATATCTCTTATCTTATTGTTTACTTTATTCATTGGTTAAATATGTATATACGCATTATACACAAACACTCACATGAACACACATAGAAAAATAAATAAAATAGTTAGCACACACATTTAGGAATGTATATACCTTACATACTATATATATAATTACTTAGATTAGCCATTTTTATATTTTGCTTGTTTTTATGTTACTGTATTTTGCACAACTGTTGCTGTGAAGCTCGCACACAAGAATTTCACTCGCATGTACTGTACCAGTGTACCTGCACATGTGACGTGACAATAAAAGTGATTAGATTTGATTTTGATTTGATTAAAACATAAGCTAAATAGCAACAGCCTTTAATTCCTAAATATGTAGTTTATCAACGCTACATGTGACATCACCACAGAATCTCTTCTCCTCTAGCGTAGCTGCTACTTACCACATGTCTGGTTCGATGACATCAGTTTCGTGATGCACATTACTCCTGGACTTATTTTCACACAAAAACCTAAAATAACATAGTATATAACAATAATAATATAGTAAAATGCATTCACAAGTTCTGCGTTGCGCCAATATTACTACCAACCGTAGTGGCACAGATGTCGCAAAATTCCTGCATGGTCATGCTGCCACGGCGTGTTCATTAGACACTGTGGCGGCTGTATTACACTGATTTGCTGGCATGGTGTGTCTTCTAAAAGGGCTTGAGTCTGATATTTGAGATCAGAATGAAAATTCCATGAACAGTAAAATTCCTTGTCATCAGATCCAAGTATATTTGGAAAACACCTTGGAAGGACAGCCCTAACCATGCCAATGACATCTTTTACACATCTTTGTCAACCCAGTGACACCCTACTACATAAGATTTATACTGCTTTGACCTTTGTCTGCTGTCATTCTCTCCAAGTGGTATTATGTTATTCTGCTCTGGAAAATCCTTTATCTGAACCTAGTCTGTCACACCCTCCTCTCTTATTGTATCCTACACTAGTCTGTTTCCTACTCTGGCAAGAGCATTGGCACGTCTGATCAGCTAAACAGATCCCCCAGTAGGCCTCACTCCTCCCTGTGGAGAGCTCGGGGTTAGGAGGAATGGTAACGTTGTATCACAGCTCTGCACCATGTACACAATGTCCTCGATGAACGACACGGCTTTATCTGTCTCTCATGGGATCTCAGCTGTGCCTCCTTTCTTCTTCTGCTCCACTATGATGTTCTCACTGTCCCTTTTTTTCTCACCTCCCTCTCCGTCTCTATGCACACATGTGCGATAGAAAGAATATCAGGATTACAGTATGAGCTGACACAGTGACACAGTGTTAATCGTCAGAGTCGTGTTTGTTTCCGCCCAGAAACTGTCACCCTCTAATAACGAGCCCCCAAAACCCAACACAATTGGCGCCGGAATGGCAGGAGTGGCACAATAGGCACAAAAACCCAGCAATCTTGTCAACATATACACATGGAAGGCATGGAAGGGAGCCACACTCATCCCCTTTTCTCTTGTTGTCATAGAACACACACATTCACCCTTCACATCTCTTCCTGAGTCTTGTCAGCAAAGGTCTGCAATTAATTTCTGTAATTGTTCCTTCTACACATGCAAACACACACACACACACACACACATCCAGCCCAGCCACACCTACCTTCCATCCTTTCTGCCTCTTTTGGATTTGGCAGAACACTTTTCCTGTTTTATCCAGTTTTATTTTAAGTTGGTTGGATAACAAAAGGCTTTATCTGTTAGTTTTTTTTTTGGGTTTGTTTCCTTTTGTTTTTACAGTTATCAAATGAGCCAAGACAAAATGTAAACTTGTGTGTTCCACTCATGGCAAACACTGATTGCAAATCTTTTGCAACACCACATACTGATAGAAATGGCTATATTGAAAATGTCAAAATGCATCAATAAAATTGTATTAGTTCTGAACAGAAAACAAACATTCTTTTTAAAGTCACCCTTTTGTTTGCTTTCTCTGCTGTCTACAACCATATTCCTTTGTAAATATGCAGAAAAAAAATCCTAAGGTGGCATTTTGACAAATTTGGTGGTGTTTCTGAGATGTAGCACAAGGTGTCCAAGGTGCCCTGGCCACAAGCTAAGCATTCAGGATGCAAAAATGATCCCAAAAACATCCTCATCCTTTATCTGGTTGTACTATGAAATGTTTGCCCCTTCCAGATTTCTTTTATCATGTTTGTTAAACTTTTATGTTTCTGGTCATCAAATAACTCAAGGCACCAAATCCAGTTATACATTGAAGGACAAATCCAAAACCACCTAGATGGCCCTGTGTGACAACTCCATCCCCATTTACACATAACCTAACAGTGGCTAACCACTTCTGAGTTTAATTTATTTAGCCACACTCAGGCTTGATTACTGCCAAGCCTGTTCTCAAAGAAGAAATCACTTAAACAAGACAGAGTTAAGTAGACCAACAGATCTTCAAGAGCTAAGATTCAAACAAAGTGACTGATATCAGTCTAAGCGTTGGCACTCCAGTGAACTACAGTGAGAACCGCTTTCCAGGAATGGTGAAAATAATGAACGGGGTGAACTCTCCCAGGAGTGGCCAGCCAACCAACATTACACTAAATGTACAGCAACAACTCGTACAACAGGTCACAAAAGACCCCGCAACAAAATCCAAATAATTTTAACTCTAATTTGCTACTCAGTGACCCCACCTTAAGAAAGAGACAGATGACCTAGAGATCTACAGCAACCATACCAATAGCAAAATATTTTATTTTACTTTGTGGGACAGTCTAGCCTTGCTCCATCATATCCTCAGCAGGTCGACCAAGGGACCGAACAATTTTAAGTCGGGCCAGTCACAGAGCTCTATGTTTGGTGGGCTAAAGCTAGAGCCCTCCTGGAAACAGTGGAACCTGATATGCCTCTCTCAACTGTCTTTTGAGGATTCTGAAGACATATGGATATTTGTGGTGTTGGTGTCAGGTTTCCTGCTTTTTGGCCTGGGAGGTTACCTGGCTTATTGGAAAATTAACGAGCTGTTGAGGAAATTTGGCTCTTTCCCGGAGCTCAGGGATGGATTACACCGCGCTGTGAATGCAGACTCATTTAATTGTCGAGATGAGTCGTAAGCTTGGAACTTTGGCTGAGATTCATGCATTGGCACAAAAGATGGATGCGATCAAGGAGCGAGTGGATGAATCAGCACGGATTGGGATAGATTAATTTACACCATTATTGGATTTTGAGAGGTTGAGAACCAGCAGAACTTTCAGACAGAGAAGAAATAATCTCTGTCTGGCCCCAAAACAATTTCTTATCTGAATCTGGTGCCCTTGAGTCTGTGAGGCAGAAACAGAATACTGTAAAACATATGTTCTTGGTTAAATAAGGTCAACGTTGGTGTGTTATTTCCACAAAAAACACAACCCTGAACGTGTTCCACCATGTTGTGGAGTTGCTAATGGTTAGCTTCTACGTCCCACGTGACTTCAGGAGGCAGGAGGTCTCTTGGTGGAATAAATAACCAAAATTAACTTGTGTTTGCTCTCAGCTGCTACTTTGGTTATGAATAAGTCAGTGTTGATGATGCTCAAACTTTAGCTTCTGATCAGCAAAATACATGCAACAGAGACTTACAACCCAAACACTTACAAAGTCACTGATGAGTCACTCAAAGAGTCAGAGTCATGAACCATTGTCTGTAAAATAAAGTGAACAACATGTACTTTTGTTTCAGAAAATCCCTTTAAGTCACCATATTTGGCTCTTAAGCCAACTGGTAAGATCAAAATCAGATACCAAAAAAAAAAAAAAAAAAAGAATCTAAGTAAAACTGGTTTAGAATAAAAAGAGCAAATAGTTCTGTGATGGTTTAACATATTAACAGGATGCATTTAGTCTCTGAAACTTTGACTGTGAAAACAGGAGACCAAAGCAGATTCATCCCCACAGACACATGTATTGTCAATGAACAACATCAATGCAGCGTCTTTAAAAAAAGAGGATCAGCAAGTGGAATTATGGGTAAACCCAGGATTGACATCTGTCGGATTCTGTGATTCAACACAGTAGTGATCTATTTGTGCGGCCGTGACTTTTAAACAGGGATGATGTAGAGCCTGTTTGAAAGGATTCTCTCAGAAACAGTGAATCACATGACAAAGTGCCAAGTAAGGCTCTACTTCAAAGAATAATTTTTAATTATCAGTTATTGTAAAGGTCACAGGGATTTTGACTGAGGTATTTATACTCCTGGAAGTGAACACTATCACACGTTGTCTTTCTAGCATTAGGATAAAGTCCTTTTTTAAACTTGGATGTTAGATTTCAGTTTCCTGCAAAACTTTTCACCAAAACTAACTTTACTGTCAGGAATCAAGTCAGAAATGAGTCAAATGTTCCACTGAAACAAATGTATTCATCCTAAGGAAGATTTTCTGCATTATTAATAACACTTATGGCTTCATATCAACTTTTTAATTGAGGGCTATTGCCAGTAAGGCTGGTCTGATGTCATTGTTTGTGAGTTTCTGTGTGTGTGCTTGTTTTTTGTGTTTGTGCTTTGATAGCAGCGCTCCAGTGCTGCCGTAGGGGAAGTATGTGTAGCGCGGCAGCTGCAAAAAAGGCCCTCCCAAACCCGAGCTGACGTGAAGTGACAGCTCTGCGTATCTCTCACTGGCACTGACAGCTGACAGATGGATAGCACTCATACACCGCAGGAAAAAAAGATAGGGATCGAGTCGAGGTGGGGGGAGGGATGGGTGGGAGGAAGGGAAAAAGAAAGAGACAGAGAGAAAGCCCCCAGGACGATTCGCCAGCATTGCTCTCTGTTCAGAGGGGCCAGCGTTTGATTGAGTGCTACAGAGAATAATAAACCCTCCACTACTCGGTGCAGTGCCAAGCCTTGTCTCCCTCCTTATCTCTCGCTTTCCCCTCACTTTCTCCTTGCTTAATTCTCTCCCTCTCTCCTCAACTCTTTTATTGTTTGCCCCTCCTTTGGCACTTTGCTCCTGCTCCTTTATTCTAAGCCTTCTATTCCCCAGGTCCACCCTCAGCACCTTGTGGGCTATCTTTATGTTGTTTTCTTTTTTCTCCCTCCCTCTCTCTCTTTGCACCCCCTTTCACTTGTCTGCTATCGGCCTCTATCTGCCATTCCGGTGTATTTGTCTCTTTCTATCTGAGGTGGGAGAGACAAGGGTAAGAGGTTCCTGTCAAACAAACCAACAGTACTCACTCACAGCTATTCCCCTGTGGTTTTGACTGTGTATCTGGATCTTTACAGCGCTCTATGTTTTCACACACACACACACACACACACACACACACACATGCACATACACATACATGGCAGCTTCCAACACAGCAGGGAAATGTGTGATCTGCAATACAAGCAAATGCATTATACCAAAGGCAAGTAAACATTCATTATGCCTGGCTGCTGCATGTGCAAGGACGAATAAACTCTTATGCAATGCAATTACCTCATCGTAAGAGTGTAGCGGCATAATTTCTTTACTGCCTGTTAAAGTTAAACCGTGTAAAAACTCTAGCAATCGTTTGAAAATTTTCATGAAGATCACGAAGTGAAAGTGAGACTTTAAAACAAACATGGAAACGATGTTTGATAAAAAATATTTTATTGGCTCAACATCATCCATCTGATGATGCATTGGTTGAGTGTACACCCAGGTCATGGTGCTGACCTAGATGCAGTATTCTAGGGTTAGCACAGCTCTTTGACACATATAGTGTAGTCCTGTAAAAACCCATAAATGGTAACACATGGCTAGTCCGAGTGCAGCCAAGACCAATGATGTTGTTCTTTTAACCTGTACATGACCACCAAGTCCATATTGCATGCATATTCAGAGACAGGCCCGATCCCAATACAGTTGAGGTGGTTCGGACATCTTTTCAGGATGCCTTCTGGACGCCTCCCTCGGGAGGTGTTTTGGGCATGTCCTGCCGGCAGGAGGCCCCCGGGTCGACCCAGGACTACCTGGAGCAAAAACATCACTAGGTTGGTCAGGGAACATCTGGGTGTCCCAACTGAGGAGCTGGCGGACGTGGCTGGGGAGAGGACTTGGGATGCTGCCCCAGCGAACCCGGACCTGGCTAAGCGGAGGAAGGTGACGTGAGGCGCGTTTACATGGATATTTAAAAAAATACATCATATCTTGTTCTACTGTTTTCGATGGTAGTGGCGGTTTGCCTCATGATGCCCAAACACACTGAAAGCTGCTGTCCGTCCTCTCTGTTTATGTGCTTTTTACACAGTTCCGCTCTATTTTCCACCTCTTCCATCAGGGGTTAATCTGTGAATGTGTTCCGGTGCCCTCCTCTTTGTCTTGTCCCCCGTTCCCCTCTTTTCTCCTTTTCTCTCTCATCTCTCCATCCCCCAGGTCCATGGATGACCTGTTTCCCTGCATATCAACATTGAAGAGGGGGGAATACGAGGATGCCGCGCTGCTCAGCCAGGTAGCTGGCATGGAACTGAAAGATGTTTACTAAATAGCCTCCATGTCCCTGCACCCGCCGTTTAGTAGTCGGGGCTCTGCTCGCCTGTTACAGCAGACCAGCTCAGTGTCCTAGTGGTAGAGTGTCCGCCCTGAGACTGGGAGATCAGGGTTCGATTCCTGGTCGGGTCAGACCAAAAACAGAAAAAATGGGACCCAATGCCTCCCTGCTTGACACTCAGCATTAAGGGGTTGGATTGGGGGGTTAAACCACCAAATGATTCCCGATCGCGGCTGTGTCTGCAGCTCACCGCTCCCCCAGGGGATGGGTCAAATGCAGAGAACAAATTTCGCACACACATCAGTGTGTGTGACAACTAATGGGACTTTAACTATGAGGGCGAGACGACTCACACATATCAAGCTTTGGTGACACACGGCACACATAGTTCACTCTAACAGTTTTTAAACATTTTAATAAGTCTCATGTTTCCATCAAGAGAAACACCAGAGTATCATTTTGCACTTCCTCCAACACCCTGCTTCACATTCACAAAGACACAGTTTCACACCGGATGCAACTCCAACAAAAAACAGCACCTCCTAGTTACAGAGGGGGAGCAAAGTTACACTTAATTGTTACTTTTGTAATTTTTGAAGAAGAAGCAGTAAAGATTTTTAGGTTAACTCGTGTTTGAGGTATTAGAGGAACTTTAAAACACACACATCCAACCTTAGACTTCCCCATCGAGCTGGCTGAGAGGGACACCACCTGGTTCATCATGAATCAAGATGATTAATTCCCATCATAAGTCAGTCAGGCTGCCATCAGAGTCAGCAGGCGGAGACATGCCCTCGGACTACAGGGACACTGGTGACACCCATCACCTTCACACGTCACCCAGCTGAGACAGAAACACGCACAAAAAAGAACTTCTCTGTCCTCCCACCCCTCACTACCACTGTCCTTCAGATAACTAACCAAGGGCGGGCCCCTTCCCTGTGCCAAACATAAAAAAATAGGAAAAACAAATATAAAACATCTAATTTCACTATTTCAGAGAACTTCCACAGTGAAGGGCAGCCATTAGCCTGGCCCCAACCTTCCTCAGGAGAAGGAGAAGGTTGTTGAGTCCCCCCAAGGAGCTGTTTACCTGGTATAACCAAATCATTTCACTGGTTTGTTGAAATAAATATGTAATAAAATATGATATCACCATTTATAGTTGTGTTTCTCAGCACTGCGCTGCCAGGATTTACGGGGCAGACCCAGAGTGAAATCACTCTTGGAGAAGCGCGTGTTTGAAAGACCTGGTCCTTGTGCTGCTTGTCACACACATTTGATATTTTGATAGCTTCTCGTCTTTTCCCATTAGCCTCTGGGGTCCCAAAACCATTTTAGATGTTTATCGCCAAAGCACTGGGGGTTAATTTTGTGTCTCGTCAGGAGCGCAGGCGAAGAGCAATATCGCACTGTCACCCATCGCGGCCAGTCGCTGCAATCGGCCACCTTATCAGGCGGAGTTGTGTTGCACTGACTGACACATGACAATGACCCTGGTGACTCTCAGCTGGCTGATAGCATCTGGCTTTTCTTCTCTCACAACTCCCTCTATCTTTGCCACCTCCTAGTCTTTTCCTCTCACTGCAGGCGATGGAGAAACTGGGACTTTGTCTCTGGGGAAGGGAGGGAGGGGAAGAGTGTATGCTGTCTTTGAAGGAGTAGACCACTCGCGCGTGTGTGTGTGTGTGTGTGTGTGTGTGTGTGTGTCTGTAATATTATGCATGCCTTATCAGCAGCTATCTAGTTTTATCAGTGACAAAAAAGGATTGGTTTCACAGTTTAGTGTGGAACAGCATGATGCCGCGGGGCATGCAGCTCAGAAATCTCCTGAAACACACACACACACACACACACACACACACACACACACATACACACACACACACACACACACACACACACACACACACACACACACACACACAAAACGTACAAACCCGTACGCTCATATATGAAAACCAACATATGTCAGCATGTTGAGTGGCAGAGTACATGGAAAATAAATCAATCCCTGCAGTTCAAAAACCAATGTTCACTCATGTGGAGTTCATTGATTAGGAAGTCCATCAGGATTGTCCCAGAGTTCCCCGATGTGGATTTTCTTCCCTTCAACTGTGAACTCTTATTCACCTTGAGCTGCTGACAGGTGAGGCATTGACAGTTAGTTTGTCCTTCTGCAAAATCGTGCCCACACCTTGCACATTCTCACGACTTTTCTCTCGAGTGTCCCCCCCAACCCCACCCCAAAACAAAAGAAAAACACACACAAATACACATTCACTTGTAAATGTATCATTGTAAACACTAGCTACACTGCACAGGATCAAGCTTTGCTTGTCAAAACTGTTAAAGACTGAGTTCACATCTTTTTTAAGTACATTTGATGTGGTCTCTAATGTAAATGAATGCCTTGTGAGTCAATCTCTGTTGTGAAATAAGCTCTGACGCTCCCATTAGGAGGTGAACTTTAGCCAGGGAAGAGGGAGTACTATTTCCTGATATTTAGACATCTCACCTATAATTTGCTAACAGCAACGCTGATGTTTTATCTCCACAAATACCAAGCATGAAGGAGTTCTGCCATGTTGTGAAGGTGCTAATGCTACTGGTTAGCTTCAACTAGCTGAAACGTTCTCTGCTCTTTCCTGGATGCTAAATCAACAACAGCCTTCTACGTTGCGAGCCAAGATGGGTGAGTCCATGAATGCTAATGATCAACATGGGAATTGACTAACTTTTTCTAATCCAAGCATTTCTTCATCTAATTTCTATCAGTGGCTAATGCAGAAAACATGGGAAGATTAATTTAAATAGAACAAAATTTTACAAACTGAAGTGAAACTTAAAGATTATACTCCATTTAAACTAAACTTGAAGTTCTTGAAACTGAATCAAACTAAACTAAAACTAAACTAACCAACGATCTAAGATATCCCCCCCCCCCACACACACACACACACCTCAAACGTTTTTTACTAATGTGACTTTCAAGAGCACAAGTTCATTTCCACAGAGTTCATCTGAACATTTCACAAGGCGCTCTAACACCATTTAACACGTTCACTTATTTTAAAGTGACAGTGTGTATTTTTCTTAGCGATAGGGGCAGTACATACCTAAATCATTGCAAGCAAGTGGTATTTTGCTTTGAGTAAGACCTCACCAATGGATAGTCATTATGGTCAAAAAATGGTCCCTGGGAGCGCAAACTCCAGCAAAATGATGCACATCAAACTCCCTTTCATCACTGGCAACGAGCAAAGAGTTAAATGTGTTAAGCATTTCTGAATGATGAAGGTTCTGCAACCACTTGTTACAAATCAGTAAATGCACTTTGTCCTCATGGGCTTCCGTAGAGGAAACATGGCTTCGGCCAGAAACATAGACTTTATATTTTAGACCTGATTATTACGGTTATATGTTGCAAAGCCGCCAGTGGTTTTCAATAACTGGGCATCATTTAAGCCATTTTCAATAACATTTTGATGGATATTTCCAGAGATTAATGGTAAGAACTACACAGTGTCTCTTTATTATTTTATTTTTTATTTTTTCTTTTAACCGTGTCCTGTCTGGCTGTGAAGCAAACAGAATTGATGTCTGAATGCTGGTAACAAGCCTTACAGATTTACTCTCAGGTGGAGCATCAAAGCGTCTGCTTTTAATGTCACGCCTGATACTTAAAACTTTATTGTTATTGTTTTTGAATGCTTTGTAATTCCGACCAGACACGGAGTCAGAGGTGAAAGAGAAAGGAAAAGACAAAAGGTGGGGAGAGAGGGGGGGGGGGGGGGGTTCCACAAAAATAAACAATAATGAACAAGAGTCTGCTTCTAGACAAAAAAAGGGACACAATAACAATACAAGATCAAGCTATCACTGCGTCAACTTGATGAAGACATATATAATCAACATTGTTTAACTGAACAATCACAGGATAATAAATCACAGTGCATTAAGTGCCCACCATAGTCTTAAGACCTGTGTTTGACGTGCCCAACCCCATAGTTTTGAGAGCACCATGTGAGCACCTGTGTGTATACACGCGCTTGTTTATGTAAGGTTTCTCTATAGGAGCGTCCAATAGAGAGTGTGAGGGACCACAGATCTGCCCCCTAAAGATGCGTAGGAGACGGGGGGAGCTCCAAGTCCCAGAGATCCAGGCGCTGCCCCTGAACACAGGAACCCCAAGGAGACTGCAACCAGAAAGTCCCCCGCCCCCCTCGAGAGGCACAGAGGATCGCCCAGGGGGGCCACAACCAGCAGCCGGCAGAGGCCCGGGAGACATCAGCGGCAAGCCCTCAGGCCCGCCCGCAGCCTCCCACCCCCTAGCCGGCTGAGCCCGGGACCCAGCGACCTGGGACCCAGGGACGACCACCCCCGCTGGGGACCCAGCAGAGCCCAGGGACCCAGACCCCACCAGGCAGCCACCGGGATTGATCAGGCAGACGCCAAAAATCTTAAACCCCCTGACCCGGGAGCAATGAACACTGACTACGTTTACATGCAGCCAATAACTGGGTTATGATCGAGTTAAGGTCGTTATTCGGGTTTCTGAGTTGATCAGAATAACCCGTTTACAAGCATAAATAGAAAGAGTTACCCCTAACTTGCATAACCCGATTTAAATGTGGACGTTGGGGTAGCGTCAAGACGTATGGACTACGTCCAGACGCAATATGCCTCATTTCCGGTTCTTCTTGTTCCGGTATCCGTGAAAACAACAACATGTTTCCCAGTTCGGAAGAGATAGCGACCGCGTTTGTTTGTGCTTTAGTTTCTTCGTCACTCCAAAAGTGTGGTGCTGTGCCGTGACTCGCCATTTTGCTCCCAACTGTTGTTTACTTCTGGTGTTCTGGCGCATACAAGACGTCTCGCTACTCAAAAGACCAAGATTCCTTGCGAACAGAGCATGCGCAGAACACACGCTTTGATGGGGATATCCCGATATGCGTTTACACGACCAAACCCCAGGTGTAGTAACCGGGTTTTTAAAAACCCGGTTATGAGCATATCCGGGTTTTTGGCGGAGTTTACAAGGACCTGCGGAACCGGGTTATTGTGAATATTCGGGTTTTAAAAGAGTTACTGGCTGCATGTAAACGCACAGACTCAGGCAGACCAAGGAACCACACCCCACACTAGGTGTGGCAGGGGGAGGGGGGACAAAGATCTGTATCATCAAAAGAAGTCCCAGGAGAGGGGAGAAGTCAAAGGCCCCACCTGACATATACAGTCATACACAAACACAGTCATGCACTCCCTCCCTCATGCTAACACATGCACATACAACCCAAGACTTACACAAATGCACGCTGGACGCCCACTCTTGCTCCCCATACACACCCTATTTACTCTGGTCCCGGTACTGCTGCACATTGGGTACAACCATCACCGGATACCAGAGTTTGACCCTTTCTGCTGGGAGTGCTGATGAGCAGGCTCCCCCGCCCAACGCTGAGCACAGCAACCCACCACCCCAGACCCCAACCAGACGGCCAGATCTCCCTCCTAGCCTCCAGCCCCAGGAAGTCAAGCAACAACAAAGGTGTGCTAAGACCCCTAGTCTCCCTCCGCCTGCTCCAGTATAGTGCTGTGTGTTGATGAGGTGTATTCCATGGCTGTGGTGAGCGGGCAGTGCGGGTATTGTCTGGCCTATGCCAGCTGATGCCACCGCACCACCCCACTTGCACCCACAGCTCTCGGTGTCTAAGTGCAGTTTAAAATTGGAAGTGGGCACCGGCACTCAGGAGGAGGCTGAGAAATCCCCCTGTCAAGTGCCGTAGAATGTGCTCACTCCCAAGGCCCTAAGTGTGTGTTTGCGTGGAATGTCGTCAGTGGAAGTGTATAAGGTGCAAATAAAATTCGGGGGCAGGTTGCCACAGGAGTGCGGAAATGGGGTCCATACCCCCACTCCCTGACTTGTCCCCCCCCCCCCCAAGGTCCTATGTGTATGTTTGTGTGATGATGTGAGGGAGCAAGAGGAGAGAAATATTCGGGGATGGGGAGGAATGGCTGGTTGGGCTTAGCCCTCCAGGGAGCCAGCTCCCCCACTGACCCCAATAGGCACCTCTGTTGTCAAATTGCCACCCAGGGAATGAAGACCCCAGCCCATCCTACCAGGGCCCAAAGCAGCAGCATTACATAGCCTCACAGAGTCCGAGGGCACCAACCCAGCCCCACCCAAGCAGAATATCTATGCCCATCCCTGCATTTGCACAACTTCCAGAATATATAAGACATAGGACATCCAGGTAAGGTTGGGTCCTCCCCCTCCTGGACCTCCCCCTCCCCTGTGATGGGACAGCAGAGGAGCCAAGGTCTACCCGAGGCCCCTGAATCCGGGCCAGGCGCTGCTGCATGTTCCTGCCTTCTTCCTGGAAGCATACATGCAGTAGTGGTTTTAGGCACGGGCAGACAGGGCAGTTGCCCGGGGCTGCATTTTTTCATGACACAAAAGGGGCGCACAAGCGCTGAGTAAAAAAATAAAAAAGAAAGAAATCTGCGCCACACCAAGGTTTTCTATTCTATCTGTCATATCACAGTGTCTGGATTGAAAACAGCAAGTTGGCACCCCCTGCAGCTGCAGGCGCTCCTGCTGACTGAAGGTTTAGGTGCACTGTGTGTGTATGAAGAAGAGGAAGGGGAGGGGTGTGGCGGGGAATTCACCTCTGGGTCTTTCCCAAATGAAATGAGCGGGTAGGGGCTGAATCAACTTTATTAACATGGCTAAAGTCAATCACATCTTGATGTTCTTCCATTTAACGCACATTTCATTCATAATATCATAAACACAGGCCTATCATTCTTTCAGGTTTTTTTGAATTGAGTGAAATGACCAAATAAAAAAAGGAAAAACAAAATGATTTTGTGATCACCCACCTATCAAGGTAAAATTGTTTAGTCCTGACTAAAGGAAACTTATTGAGTCAAGAGCCAAACAGAAGAGATGAACACAAAAAGGCTAAAACCACCAGGTGCCAGATTCAGGAAAAAAAAAAGAAAAAAAGAGGAGAAAGATAAAGGTATGTACGCTCTCATGATGCATGTTTTCAATTTTTTGAACCAGTTAACTGGGATTTTAATGGTTAAATTCGGTCAACTAATTGCTAACAGAGCTAATAGGACTGAAATATTGAAACGAATATTCAAATGGTTCAAATAAATTCCTTGAATCGTTTTTTACTGATTCAAAATAGGATTTGTTAAATGCTCGCTGCAGCCCGTGGCCTGCCTGAACAATAACAAACACATGTTGATCATGTTCACATAATAATAAATAAAACAACTGTACAAGCAGAAGAAAACTCCCCAGTCACCACTAACTATCCTGTGTATTTATTGCAGATGGCTGCACTGAGTATTTTTTACATGATTTGTTCTGTAAAAGTTGGCATTTTGGTAGTCTACAGGTTTTTTATGTCAGTTTAAATTACAATTTCAGAGGCAAATCTAAAATATTATGGATCATGATAAAGATCTATTGGAGATCTACCCAACTTTTGGACTGCTCTGCCAGTCACTGTGGCTCAAGCTGAGAGGAGCTTTTCAAAACGTGATCAAGTCATACCTGAGGTCAACTATGTTTCAGGGGCGGCTCACTAACCTGGCTCTGATTAGTATCAATCACTCAGTAGCGGAGCAGATTTCATATGATGACATTATTGATGACTTTGCATCAAGGTTAGGTTTTGATTTTGGTTTGTGTTTTTTGTTCTAAGTGCAATGCTGTATTGATTATCTTTAGTTTGTTACGTGTGAAATGTTTTTGCTATTTAGAATATTTATTATATATTATGCTCATATATTCTTAATATTTAGTTATTGTTTGTTTTTGTATATTTGCTTGTATATATTTTGATACAGTATATTGCTTTACATTCTGACAACTTTATAGTAATTAATGTAAATATGTGCAACTTAGAAAAATAAATGTTCAATAGTCGTTCTAATAAAACATGCCTGTTTGTAGAAAACATGCATGTGTGCGTGCGTGTGGTGTGGTGGTGGTGGGGCGCTCAAAGGGGGCCTCGCCCGGGGAGTAATTCCATGTAGAACTGCCACTGCATACATGTCAGGACCCAACCCCCAAGGCCCCACCCAGATCCCCACACGGGGCCGGCCACCCCCAAACCCCGAGCCCCCAGGCCCCCACCCAGACCCACCCAGGGGCAATGCAGCTGCCAGGCAGTGACCCATGGCCGCCGCCAAGACCTCCAAGGGGCCCCACTCACAACCGCCAGTAGTCCACCCCCCGAGGGAACCCAAGCACCTCCAGAGGGGGGCAACGGCCCCCCAGTCTTAGACACCCCCAGTGAACCCACCGCCAGGGAACATCTGGATTCTCCAAACTCAGACCCTCCACCCCCCCACCCACATCATCCCGCAGGACAACATCAATGATCCCCCATCATCGCTATGTGATGGAACCGATCAAAGGAGCCCAGGGAGATTGATTTGAAGTGGAAACAGAGGCTAAATCAAGTGTAATATGATCTAACAAAAGATTTCTTTACTTGTTAATGCAGAGAGTTTCTCTATTTTTCCAATTCAAGAGGATAGTTTTCTTAGCGATGCATATGGCAGTCAGAACCACGTGAACCAAATATGTTTCAGTCGGGACATCGTCCAGGTTTCCCAGTAAACAAAGAGAGGGGGTGGTTGGGATATGACATTTCAAAGACTATGACAGGTCTTCACATACTCTACCCCAAATTTCCTGGACAGGTGGACAGGACTACAGTGCATGAATGTAATTGTCAGGAATGTTGTTTGTGCAGTGAGTACAGGTGTCAGACGACACAAACCCCATCTTGAACATCCGATGACCTGTATAGTGTACTCTGTGTAGAATTTTGTACTGAATTAATTGTAAATTGGAGTGTCTGATCATTTTAAAAGTTTTTAAACACGTTTGGGACCAGAAGTTCTGGTCAAAGCTGACTGATAGATCCACCTCCCATTTTTCAATAGGGATTGCTATTCTATCATCTATTTTGGACAGTGTCTTATATACTTTAGACAGTAGTTTGGAGGGTTTGAGATTATATAAGTCTAATACCCTTGGTGGTGTTTGTAATTCTATTTTATTGAGCTTAAATTTTTGTTTGACTACAGATTTAATTTGGTGGTATTCTAAAAAGCTTTTCTTATCTATTCCAAATTGGGAGACTATTCTATTAAAAGGGATGAAGTACAATCCTTCATATATGTGTTCCAGGTATAGGATTCCTTTATTTTTCCAGTCCGGAAGGTTCATCATTTTATTATTTTGCAAAATATCAGGATTATTCCAGCTAGGTGCGTGTCTGCATGGTACTAGTGAAGACTCTGTCATTTTAAGATACTCCCACCATGCTGTCAGAGAGGTGCTGATACTAATACTTTTGAAGCCTTTATGTTTTCTTATGCTTGAGCTAATAAATGGTAAGTCTGACAGCTCTATCGTCTTGCAAATTGTCTATTCTATGTCTAACCAAGACTCATCTAGTGGGTTATCTTGCAACCATCTTGGTATATATTGCAGCCTGTTGGCTAAGAAATAACAATAAAAGTTGGGTAAATCCAGTCCTCTGTCTTTGGTCTTCTGAAGCATTTTTAAGCTAATTCGTGGAGGTTTATCCTGCCAAAGGAATTTGGTAATTGAGGAGTCCAGAGATCTAAACCAGTCAGTTGGTGGTTTGTTTGGGATCACTGAAAATAAGTAATTTATTCTGGGTAAGACCATCATTTTAATTGTAGCAACTCTCCCCATGAGTGATATCGGTAAGGATTTCCATCTTGCAAGATCATCTTCCACTTTCTTTAAAAGTGGGATGTAGTTTAGTTTGGTTAGATCTGCTAACTTGGGAGAGACATTAATTCCCAGGTATGTGATATTCCCTGACTCCAATTGTCTATTAAGTAAATTGACAAAAGAGAAATTAATTGGTAGAACTGTGGATTTTAACCAGTTTATAAAGTAATCTGAAACTTTTGAAAAAGAGTTTATCAGTTCTATTGAATGAGAGAGAGAGGGTTGAGAATTCCGGAGAAAGAGTAAAACATCATCTGCATGAAGACTGATCTTATGTTCTATTTTATTACACTTTATCCCTTCAATACCTGTTGTTTGCCTAACTGCTGCTGCTAGTGGTTCAATAAAGATAGCAAACAGTGAGGGGGAGAGAGGGCATCCCTGCCTGGTCCCCCTCTGAAGACAGAAGCTAGCTGATATTTGGTCGTTTGTCCTGACACGTGCAGTTGGTGAACTGTATAATGTTTGTAACATGTTTATGAAGAAGTTCCCAAACCCAAATTTATGTAAAGTTGCAAATAAGAACTTCCAGTTAACTATCAAAAGCCTTTTCTGCATCTAGAGATACTATACTAGTTTCTATGTTTCTACTGTAAGAGAAATCTATCAAATTAAGTAATCTATGTGAGTTAGTGGATGACTGTCTACCCTTGATGAAAGCAGTTTGGTCAGGGTGTATTATGAAGGGGGTTACCTTTTCTAATCTTTTTGCCAGGGCTTTACAAATTATTTTGAGATCAACATTAATAAGGGAAATTGGGCGATAGCTGGTAGGAAATGCAGGGTCTTTGCCTGGTTTTAACAAGAGACTAATATTGGCTGAGTTCATGTTTGGCTGTAATCTGCCACTCTCTTCGATTTCCCTCACCATTCTGAAAAATATTGGAGCCAGAATGATCCATAATTCTTTGTAGAACTCTTCTGGAAACCTGTCTGGACTTGGAGCTTTCCTATTAGTCATGGATTTAAGGGCTTCCTGGAGCTCCGCTGATGTTAGTGCCGAGTCCAGGACTGTAACTTGGCTGTCTGATAATTTAGGAAGTGTTATCCTGTCAAGGAACTCATTGATCTCATTATCTGATGGGTTTATCTGTGGTGAGTACAAAGTTTGGTAAAAGTCTCTGAAAGTGTTGTTTATGCTTTCAGGGTCATAAACTATAATCCCGGTTGAGTCTTTAACAGCCGATATGGTTATTTTCTCTTTACCAATTTTTAACTGGCTAGCTAAAAATTTACCTGATTTATTACTATGTTCAAAGTTTTCTATTCGTAGTCTTTGTGCTAAAAATTTTGTCTTTTTGTCAATAATTCCATGAAGTTCCTATTTAGCTTTACGTAATTTGCTCATTGACTCCTTCTGTGGATGCCTCTAAAGACTTGATGATTTCTTCTAACTCCTGACTACGTTTGTTTTCAGCTTTTTCTTATGTGATGAGAAAGAGATTATTTTACCTCTCATCACTGCCTTTCCTGCCTCCCAGAGAACAGAAGCTGATGTTCCAGGCAGGTCATTATGTTCTAAATATAAAGCCCACTCCTTTTTAAAAAACTCTATAAAACCTTCATCTTTAAGCAGTGATGTATTAAACCTCCAGATTTTGCTTGGTGGGATTGTCTTCTTGTTTACCAGAGTTAAAGAAACCGGAGTATGGTCGCTGACAACTATGGGGTGTATCTCAGTGTCTGAAATGTCAGCCACCAATGAGCTGCTGACTTGAAAATAATCCAAACGTGAATGACAGTGATGGACGTGTGAAAAAAAAGTATATTCTCTACGGTTACGATGAAGAGATCACCATGCATCACAAAGCCCATAATCACTCATGTATTGTTTAACTATATTAGTGGATTGCCAATTGCGCTGAGTCCCAGCTGTACTGAGCCTGTCTGTTAAAGAGTTCATCCAAAAATTAAAATCGCCTCCAAGTATAAGTGGACAGTCCAAGTGTTCGGAGAGTACATAGAAAAAAATATGAAAGAATGAAGGGTCATCGATATTTGGACAGCATATGCTGACAATACATAAGCTTTGGTTCTGTACAGATATTTTTAACATTATAATTCTACCCTCTGGATCAGAGACTGTGTCCAATGCTGTGAAATTGATGTTTTTGTGTATTAAAACAGCTACACCTCTTTGCCTAGAGTTATAGCAGGCAGAGAACATGCTGGGAAACTCAGGTGTTTTACGTTCATCTGTGGATGTGGCAGATCTATGAGTCTCTTGTAATAATATTACATCTGCTTGCACTCTCTTTAGCTGAAAAAAAATCTTTAATCCTTTCTCTATGGAGCCAGCTCCATGTACGTTCCATGAGACAAACTTTAGTGCACCCATAGATGTGTGTGTGAGTAGCTAAAATATGACGCCTTCATGTGAATAAGATGGAATAAGTATCTAAATGTATAAAATAGTATGTTAATAAATAACAGAAAAGTAAATAATAATAATAATAATAATAATAATAATAATAATAATAATAATAATAATACAGATAATAATAATAATAAAGATCCAACTGTGTTTGTGGTTGTATTATTTGACACATAAATTATGATATTGTGCTGTGGATTTAATATATATATTTGTGTGTGTGTGTGTGTGTGTGTGTGTGTGTGTGTGTGTGTGTGTGTGTGTGTGTGTGTGTGTGTGTGTCGAGTCTGACGCAGTGTTGGAAAGTTGTGTGGTTGTGCCATACAGGTGTAAAGGTACAGAAGCAGGTAAAGAGGAAGGGAAAATACAGATACAGGTTAAAAAAGAAGAAAGAACTAAAGAGAAGAGGTGATAGGGGTGTGAGGTGGTGATGAACAGGTGATCTCATCATCTAGAAAACGTATTTAGCAGCTGTTTTCTCCCGACGTGATCAAACCCAGTGAATCCTGATAAGAATACTAAATGTCTGACCTGATGTTGGGCTAATACAGCCAGTCTGTCACTCCTCGCTCCTTGTAAAGTTTATTGTCCATGTAAAGCTTATCCACCGAGATGACAGCCCTCTTCCCATCCTGGATAAACTTTTTGCGCAGCGGAAAGAGGACTCGGCGCCGATCCAGGATTTCCTTAGGGAACTAGTCATTTACGCTGAAGTCTTTTCCTTTGAGCTCTCTTCCGTGACTTTTAACAAGATCCTTCTGCTTAAAATGTTCAAATTTAGCCACGATGGGACGAGGTCTTCTGCTGTCCACTCTTTTAGCTCCTAGGCGATGTACCCGGTGAAAGGTGATGTTTTTTACCGTTTCTTCGGGTATTTTCATTTGGGTCTGGAGAAAGTTTTTTATTGTTTGCTTTGTATTGTTTACACAGTGTCTCTTTAAGTTCACATATGACCATTCATACTTGCGTTGATGGAACAGGTCATCTACACAATCAACCAAGAGAAGGGATCTGAGTTAACTCTAAGTTACCAGAAGCATTTTTGCTCTCATATAAAAATCCTTTATCAGGCTATACCAACAGAGTGATGAGAGCATCAGCACATCTGAGCTCCCCTTGTGCTTCTGTCAGCTCTCCTTTTTTAAGCTGTCAGGTGCTGATTTGATGATTGGCTACAGCTGTGCAGGTAGAAGAGTGGAAGAGGGGCGCTGACTGGAGTCCTGAAGTCATGCAGCTGTAACAGTGAACTTGATCTTTAAGTGTTTTAATTCAACAAAGACGTTTCTGTATCATCATTGCATAGAATTCTTACTAAAACTGTTTAAGTGACTCCATAAATGCTAATTTTCAATGTGACGTGGAACTGACTGGTTTTCTAATCCAAGCTTTTCCCGCCTATTTTCTACCTGTGGCTAAAGCAGAAAATAGGGCCATAAGACTATTGTCACGTTCAGCCTGCATGTGAAACTCAGAGTGATTGATCATATTTCAATTATAACATGCTTCTTAGTGAACGTGCTCAATCACGGGCGGAACCAGTACATTGAATCACATGTACTGAGATCAGTTCAATCGCTCAATTATTGTGCATAAACTGCACATGCACCAGACTTGTGACAGATGGACCAAGATACATAAATAAATAAATAAATGAATAAATAAATAAATTAGGTATCTGAAGAGCCAAACTTCTGCGAGATTTGTTCAGTTAGGAAGGTAAATTGACACCAATCTAAAATAAAGTAGCAATATCAATAAAGCGAGACAGGAGATAATAAGTTTGTGTTTTTTTTTTAAAGATGTGGAAAGTTCTAGAAGTCATTAGTGCCAACAAAGAAGAAATATCTTCCTCTTATTTCATGAGTTATGACTCCAAAACACAAAAAGCAGGTTTCTTTCTTCATTTCTACTCAAAACAGGTAACAGGTTAACAAGGTACATGTGTTGCGGCCACATAATGGCCGCTCAAATGACACAAATGATTGTGTTTTTAGTGATGAAATGTGGCGCTCTGGGATTTACATGATCAGTAAACAGTGAATAAGTAGTTATTGTGTTCATGAAGGGGTGAAATTAACAAGTGTATCAACTTGACCTACTTTGGGGAGAGGTTAGAATGGTCAGAGAACAACAGTGATGGAGCATTGTGTGTGATCATAGAAAAGGTCTGATTTAAATTCATGTCACAGGAATTCAACTAAAGTCCTCTTTGTAGTCATCAAGTAGATGCAAGATGCAGATTTAGACTAAATGTCTAATTAGCATCAACAAAACTTGACACCAAAGGGCCTTAGCTCACTCCAAAGGGTACCCAGTGGTCTCTAGGGTGATGCCAGGGTCTCCAGACCAATAGTGACATGACAGAGGTAAGACAGCTTTGTATTGATAAGCTGTTTAAGGGTGAGATGGATCTGCAAAAATGCACTTATGTCAGTGTTCCTTTGGATATGTTAACGTTTTACTGAGATACCACAGCTCACCTGGCGATGGAAGAGTGTGCAGAGTTCATGTCTAGTAGGTCAGAGCTGCTTTGGCAGCTTGTAAAGGATCAGCAGCTACCTTAACAGTATCACTTTTAACCAATGTGTCTGTATGAATCTAATAACTCCAGCCTAGCTCTATCCCTCTCTCCCCCAACTACACAGTTACTGGAGGATGTTGATGAAAGCAAAAGGATGTGTGTGTGTGTGTGTGTGTGTGTGTGTGTGTGTGTGTGTGTGTGTGTGTGTGTGTGTGTGTGTGTGTGTGTGTGTGTGTGTGTGTGTGTGTGTGTGTGTGTGTGAGTGAGTGATTCTTTGGGTGCCAGCCATGTCAATCAGCCCCCTGCAGCGCAACTGCCCTTCACACTTCTGTTTATCTTCTGCTGCTGAGGACTGGCAAGACAGATAAGAGTAACGTCATTCCCTGTTTCCCTGTCTGTCTCCCTGTCTGTCTCCCTCACATTAAAAACGAACACACGGATTGTTAGCTGTCTCTTCGAGCTGTCATTATGAGTCAGGTTCATCGAGAGTTTCAGTCTACAAGGTTGGGCTGTTTGAAGTAAGACCTCACCATTTCTAAAATTTTTGACTTTTATTTATTTAGGTTCTGCAAAGTCAGGGTATAAAGAGGATATTGTGACTACAGGAGGGTAGTCTTCAGTTGCTGAGAAAATGTCCATGTTCAGGGTCAAGTTGCTTTTAATTAGCAGTGCTGCGAAAAAGTTTATTTCCTGCAAATGTTTATTTGTTTCTTATTTTTGTCACATATCTGATTTACACCATGGTCAGCTTGGTCTGGCAATGATAAGGTCATTCTACCTGCTGATCACCATAACGTGGGGTTCCCCAAGGCACAGTTCTTGATCACTGCTTTTTAATCTCTACATGCTCCCCCTGAGTCAGGCCATACACGACAACAACATTACCTATCATAGTTATGCAGATGACACCCAGATTTACCTAGCTCTATCACGCAGTGACCGTGGTCTCTTAGAGTCACTCTGTCAGTGTTTAGAGAAAGTTAATGACTGGATGTAGTCAAACTTCCTCCAGTTAAACAAAGACCAGACTGAAGTTATTGTATTTAGGAAAAAAGACGGATAGGACGGAGGTTATTGCTCAGCTTGGCTCCAGAGGAATAAAGACAAAGACCCAGGTTAAAAATCTTGGTGTCATAATTGATTCAGACTTAAGCTTCACTGGTCACATTAAGGCTATAACTAGATCAGCATTTTATCATATTCATCAAATAGAAAAACTCAGAGGTCTCATGTCCAGACCAGTCCCAGAGAAACTAATTCATGTGTTCATCTCCAGCAGGCTAGGCTACTGCAATGGTCTCCTAACTGGTCTTCCCAAACAAGCTGTGAAGCAACTGCAGCTTTTTCAGAATGCTGCTGCTAGAGTCTTAACAAGAACCAAGAGAACCGAGCACATCACTCCTGTTCTTAAATCTCTACAATGGTTACCAGTAAACCATTGAATTAAATTCAAAGTACTTCCACTAGTTTATAAATCACTTAATGGCATGGGACCAGAATACATGTCGGATCTCCTTCCTGTATATACGCCCAGCAGGGCTCTGAGATCTTTAGGAAGCAGTCAGCTGGTAGAACCCGGGTCAGAACCAAACAGGGTGAAGCTGCTTTTAGCTACTATGCTGCTCACAG